>NC_043006.1:72345507-72653007 GCF_006345805.1 Octopus sinensis
TTTATCTATAGGCACTTATAAAGTATTAAAATGATCAGGTAGGGTATAACACCATAGAAAAGAATGTAAAATAGCTTAATCACTAAAAATCATGATGAAGTATATATACCAACTTAGTAACATCAATAGAGAAGATTTATAGAAAATATATAATTCAGGTATTTAAAACTAAAAAAATTTTATTTACTTATTTAGCCTGTATCTATAATGACTAATACCCTGTAGTAACTAAAGGAATATTAATACTGTAGGACATGCTAACTATGCACTGATTTTAAACTAAGAGGTACATTACAGGTTTTAAATCACAAGATCAATAAAGTGCTACTTTCTAAAATATTTAAAGGTATTGGTAGCTAAGGCAATTAGAAGCATGAAGACAGGGAAAGCCCCAGGCCCATCAGGAATTACTGCAGAGATGCTCAAAATATCTGGCAGTGTCGGCTATAACCTAGTCACCCGTATAGTCAACCAGGTGATACACGAAGGAGTCATACCCAATGACTGGTGCAGCAGCATACTAGTCAACTGCTACAAAGGTAAAGGTGATGCCCTAGATACAAATAATTACAGAGGTATCAAGCTGTTGGATCAAGTAATGAAGGTTACGGAGAGGGTCATAGCCCAACTAATTAGAGAGAGAGTTAGTTTAGATGAGATGCAGTTGGGTTCGTGCCAGGGAAAAGTACCACTGATGCTATATTCCTGGTAAGGCAGCTGCAGGAGAAATACCTAGCCAAAGATAAGCCCCTGTACCTGGCTTTCGTTGACATGGAGAAAGCTTTTGATAGGGTCCCCCGATCCCTTATCTGGTGGTCAATGAGGAAACTAGGGATAGATGAATGGCTGGTGAGGACTGTGCAAGCCATGTACAGAGATGCCGTAAGTAAGGTTAGGGTTGGCAACATGTACACAGAAGTACTCAGCCCCCTCCTATTTATCATAGTACTCCAGGCAATTACGGAGGAATTCAAGACAGGCTGTCCCTGGGAGCTCCTCTACGCTGACGACCTTGCTCTTATTGCTGAGTCACTATCAGAACTGGAGGAGAAGTTCCAGGTGTGGAAGGAGGGTTTAGAATCAAGGGGCCTTAGAGTCAACCTAGCTAAAACCAAAGTACTAATAAGTAGAAAGGTAGACAATCCACAAATATCTTCAGGAGATGGCCCTGCTCGATCTGTAGAAAAGGTGTAGGTAGAAACTCTATAAGATGTACCCAGTGTAAGCTATGGACACATAAGAGGTGCAGCAATGTCAAAGGTAGGCTAACTGGGAAGATAGTTTTTGTATGTGGCAGATGCTCGGGAGCATTAACCTCCGAAAATCTGCAGAAAACAACTTCCGTCACTTTCCAGGGGGAAAAACTAGAAGTAGTTGATAGCTTCCGTTATCTAGGTGACCAAGTCAGTAGTGGGGGTGGGTGCGCTGAAAGTGTAACTGCTAGAATAAGAATAGCCTGGGCAAAGTTTAGGGAGCTCTTACCTCTGCTGGTGACTAAAGGCCTCTCGCTCAGAGTAAAAGGCAGACTGTATGATGCGTGTGTACGAACAGCCATGCTACATGGCAGCGAAACATGGGCCGTGACTGCTGAGGGAGACATGCGTAGCTCGTGAGGAATGAAGCCAGTATGCTCCGATGGATGTGTAATGTCAGTGTACATACTCGACAGAGCGTTAGCACCTTGAGAGAAATGTTGTACCTAAGAAGCATCAGTTGTGTGTGTGCAAGAGAGACGATTGCGCTGGTATGGTCATGTGGCGAGAATGGATGAAGATAGGTGTGTGAGAAAGTGCCAATCCCTAGCAGTTGAGGGAACCCGTGGAAGAGGTAGACCCAGGAAAACCTGGGACGAGGTGGTGAAGCACGACCTTCGAACTTTAGGCCTCACTGAGGAAATGACCAGAGACCGAGACCTTTGGAAATATTCTGTACGTGAGAAGACCAGGCAGGACAAGTGAGCCCAGCCCACTTATGAATGCCTTTCCTCCCTTGGACACAAAGACCGGTTGAGGCAAGCGAAGTCGATATAGAACCTCATCCGACGACAGACACCCATGCCAACCCCCCATGCTTGCGAAGACATGTTGGGGCAAGCGAAATCGAAACCGAATTGAACCAGCCAGGATCCCTGGCCTGGTGGTACGTAAAAAGCACTATCCGACTCGTGGCCGTGGCACGTAAAATACTCCAATGCGACCGTACGACAGGCACCCATGCCAACCCCCTTTGCTTGTGAAGACATGTTGGGGCAAGCGAAATCGAAATCGAATTGAACCAGCCAGGATCCCTGGTCTGGTGGTACGTAAAAAGCACTATCCGACTCGTGGCCGTGCACGTAAAATACTCCAATGCGACCGTACGACAGGCACCCTTGCCAACCCCCTTTGCTTGTGAAGACATGTTGGGGCAAGCGAAATCGAAATCGAATTGAACCAGCCAGGATCCCTGGTCTGGTGGTACGTAAAAAGCACTATCCGACTCGTGGCCGATGCCAGCACCGCCTCGACTGGCTTCCGTGCCGGTGGCACATAAAATACACCAATCTGACCGTGGCCGTTGCCAGCCCCGCCTGGCACCTGTGCAGGTGGCACGTAAAAAGCACCCACTACACTCACGGAGTGGTTGGCGTTAGGAAGGGCATCCAGCTGTAGAAACATTGCCAATTAGACTGGAGCCTGGTGCAGCCTTCTGGCTTCCCAGAACCCCGGTCGAACCGTCCAACCCATGCTAGCATGGAGAACGGACGTTAACGACGATGATGACGACGATGATGATATATATATATGATATATATATATATATATAAATATATATATAAATATAAATATATAAATATATATAAATATATGTATATAAAAGCTTTTCAAAATGTGACCTCGTGTGTACCGTTGCGATTTTTTCCTCTGTCTTCCCTTCTCTGGATCTTTCCTTCTATGTTTCCGACGAAGAGTTCCGCTCGAAGCGTTAAACCCTCCTTCTTCCCTTCTTTTCTGAGCGTCCAATAATACTATATTTGTTCCACGTCCTCGCGTTGTTGTGTTTTCTTGTTTGGATTAACTTTATATATATATATATATATATATAAAATATTATTTGAGACAAAACCACTATTTTGCAAAACAAACAAGGAAAGACTTAATCAATACATAAAATTTAATAAATAGTCAAAAAAAACCGCCACTACAATCGTTTCTTGTCTTGATCGACAATCTTCAGGTGGACTTCCAATCTAAAAAATCAAAATTTTAAAATATAAAAATAATACTTTTAAATAATAAAGTATAAATGAAAAAATATAAGTATATAATCCATATATAACCTATATATAATCCATATCGAAAATATAGACTAATTACCACGAATTCCCTAAAAAACCATGATAAAACAAAACTCTTAAAAACATATAACGATAAAATCTCCCTTTGCTAAACTCTATAACAAACCTATAAAGTACCCCCTAACCTAAACATTCACACACAAATACACACACGTAAACCACAGACTCACGACTTATACACATACCTATACTAACTTATAAACCTCAATATACACCAAAACCCCTCCCTCCCCACACAGACAAATTAACACATACATCCCAAAACCTAAATAACAAACCCATATACACATTCACACACAACACACACTCACACGCAAAACACTCACACACAAAAGATACATATACTCCCTCACATATACGCCTATACATACTCACTAAAACTCGACATATACACAATACTTACACACCCACAAAAAACATTATATACATTTATGAGCTTTAACTCACCTTAGCATCTCTAACAAACAACTTGCAGTAACCCAATCCCATTCTCTATGCCTACCTCACTACTACACTATTCCATTCACATTCCAAGCAACGCTAGTCCACCACCCGGTTATTCACGTGGCAAAACGAACACCACTCAAAAATTATGAATGAAACAATGTAAAAAAATAACCAACACCTAAAATAGACAAAATACCACGAATTACCTAAAAAAACCATGATAAACCAAAACTCATAAAAGCATATAACGATAAAATCTCCTCCCTTTGCTAAACCCTATAACAAACTTATATAGCAATCCCCCTAACCTAAACATTCACACACAAAAAACCCACACGTAAACCACAGACCCAAGACTTATACACAAACCTATACTAACTTATAAACCTCAATATACACCAAAAACCACTCCCTCCCCACACAGACAAATTAACACATACATCCCAAATCCTAAATAACAAACCCATACACATTCACACACAAACACACACACACGCAAAACACACACACACAACAGATACATATGCTCCCTCACATATACGCATATACATACTCACTAAAACTCGATATATACAACAATATTTACACCCACACTCATACAGATAAATAAATTAATTATACAATTAAAAACTCACAACCAATCTCATATACATAAACACTCTTATGAAAACAACAATAAATACATCGTAATTAACCAGAATATCAAAAATAACATTATGACATAAGATAAATCAAATACATACTTACAATTCAGTTACAAATTATGAAGTGAAATTAGATTCTTAGCCGTTAAAAAACCAAACAAAATTACGTTACCATGGAAATAACTAATGTAAAAAAAGAATACGCGCCATAGAAAGTAAACGTCATTCATAGTATGAATGGAGAAATATAATAAATGGAACTAAAAACTATTTCCACGTAGCAAACCAACGCTACTTAAAAAAAATTTATTATGAATGGATTCTTTAAAAACTATCATGAAAAATCAATTATATACATTTATGAGCTTTAGCTCACCCTAGCAACTCTAACAAACAACTTACAGTAACCCATAATATATACATTGTGAAGGCTCATGGCTCAGTGGTAGTAGTATTAGGCTCATAATCATGAGGTAGTGAGTTTGATTTCTGGACAGGGCTTGTGTTGTGTTCTTGAGCAAGACATTTTATTTCCACATTACTCCAGTTCACTCAGCTGTAGAAATGAGTTGTGACATCACTGGTACCAAACTGTATCAGCCTTTGCTTTTGCCTTGGATAACATCAGTGGCATGGAGAGGGGAGGCTGGTATGCATGGGTGACTGCTGGTCTTCCATAAACAACCTTGCCTGGACTTGTGGCTCAGAGGGGAACTTTCTAGATGCAATCCCATGGTCATTCTGGACTAAAGGGGGTCTTTACTCTTACCATATTTGGATGAGTGCATAATTAATTACCATTTTTAATTTCTAAATTTATTCAAAAATAAAACACCAAAATAATATAAAACAGTCATTAATTATGCACCAAACCAATAAATCAATTATCTCAAAAAGATATCTAAGATTTTCTTACTTTAGTGTTATATATTTTAATACATGTGAAAGGCAGAGTTGACTCTGATAGGCTAACAGATACACAATGAGAGATTAGAAAGTATACATCAAGTCAACAATGTGGCCTTAATCATCCTCATTTTAACAACTATTTTTCCTCACCAATATAATAATAATAATAATAATAATGATGATGATGATAATAATGATGATGATGATGATGATGACGATGACGATGATTATTGTGTATAGTGCTCAGGGGCATAACTCGTCAAAGGTGCATGTATAGTACATAGAATTATGTACAAAAGTCATAGAAGTGCACAGTGTATGAGTCATGATATACTTGTGGGTATGCATATGGAGGTGGGGATATCAGGTGTATTGTTGTCGAATTTCGGGAAGCAAGGAGGTTTTAAAGGATGCAATGTCTCTGCAACTAACAACATGCTTCAGCAACTTTGAGTGTGAAAAAAATGTTTTCAAAAATTCATCGGAGCTGTGCTGTTTTCTGACTTTGTAGGCATGCCTACATGTGTTAGACACATGGAATTCAGAAAGGTGCTCAAGGTTGTTGTTGGCACGATGGTTAATAATTTTGTGGGGGTTTACCAAGTCAGTTGCCAGACGTTGGAGCTTCAATGTATCTATGCAATTGAAGCAATAAGTTTTGATTCTTCATATTAATATTGTTACATCTTGGGATGGTCTTTTTTTGCCAAAACAAAAAAAGAAAGAAAGGAAGAAAAACATGACCACCCTGAAACATAACAATATCTGTTTCAACACACAGCTTCACTTCAGGAATCTTGCAAAACAAATGCATAAACGTAATATTCATCATAATGCTATTTATCCACACACAATAGCAAGAAAAATACCAAAATATATTCATTTCTTTTTTTTTTTTATTGCAATGTATACAAAAGAATTCCTAACATTAAAAAAATATATGTATTGCATAAACACCAAGTATTTTGTCAACTAAAGAATTTCAATTATGCTTTATAAATAATTTCAGAGAAACAATAAAAATGTTGTACAGAAAACTTTATTTCAGTTTTGTTTCAATGCATAAAAGGGAAATGAACAAATTCCTGGAAGAAATGCTACAACAAAATGATAGAAATTGTAATACTGAAAATGAAATTAGACATATTCAGATATGTTTTGCTTTGAAAATCAAAGGGAAATAAAGGAAAGAAAAAGAACAATAAGGCTTCTTAATTTATTCTTTTGAAAAAAAAAAAAAATTTAGTATTTTTATAAAGTTACATCATTTTCATATAATTAAATAAATATGTATGTCATCAATAAATTTATCCAAAGGGTATTTTAAATTTAAAAAGAAATCATTTATAATATTTACTGAAATTAGAAAATATAGGCTTACATTCAGGTTTATATATTTGTATTATTTATTTATATATATATATATATATATATATATATATTATATATATATATATATGTATATGTATGTATGTATGTAATTTTTAAATACATATATGCAACATATAGTATAATTATATATAATGGTTTTCAAATTTAGAAACAAGGCCAGCAATTTTGGGGAGTGGGTGATTACATTGATCTCAGTACTTGACTGGTTCTTATTTTATCAACTGCAAAAGGATGAAAGGCAAAGTCAACCTCGGCAGAATTTGAACTCAGAATGGAGGTAAGCATTTTATGCAGCATCTCTTATCATTAAAGTAAGTGGACTGCAGCCAGTCTGAGACACCAGCTTGAAAGGCTTTAGTAAAACAAATCAATCTCACCTCAATACTAATTTTTTAAAGCTTAATACTTTCTCTATTAGTCGCTTTGGCCAAATTGCTGAATTGCAAGGACGTAAGCAAACCAACATTGGTTGTCAAGCAGTGGAAAGGGGGCACACAAATACACACACATATATAGATATATAGATATATGCACACAGACAAATGACTTCCACATAGTTTCCTTCTACTGGATTCACTCGCAACGAATTCACTGGACAGCCTAGAGCTACACTAGAATTTATTTGCCCAAGGTACAGCACAGTGGCACTGAATTCAAAATCATGCAAATGCAAAGCAAGCATTTTAACCACACTGCCACATGCACACATGCACACACACACACATGAATGTATATACAAATATATGTGTATACTATATATATTTATATAAAAATATGCATGTATGTGTGTGTATATATATATATATATATATATATATATATATATATAATATATATATATATATGAAAATATGCATGTATATATATATATATATATATATAAAAATATGCATGTATGTGTGTGTGTATATATATATATATTATATAAAAATATGCATGTATGTGTGTGTGTATATATATATATATATATATATATAAGGTTTGAAAATGCAATTTTAAAAGATGTTTATTTACTTTACCGGTTTCACTTTTGACAATCTTTTTCTGAAGAGTGAAACCGGTAAAGTAAATAAACATCTTTTAAAATTGCATTTTCAAACCCTCTTTCATATATAATTCCACTCGTGTGGTACCTTGCAACTCCACTTTGTCATATATATATATATATATATATATATATATAATATATATATATATATGAAAATATGCATGTATATATATATGAAAATATGCATGTATATATATATGAAAATATATATATGTGTGTGTCAAACTCTAAAAAAAAATAGATAGATAGATAGATGCAGTCATGGCTATGTGGTACCATCTTGAGCAAGTATTGTCTGCATGGATTGTCTCTTGGCTCAGCAATGAATCCAAAACTCATTCTGGGTTAGGAAATGTTCAAAGAAACCAGCTGGATCTGCCTCATACAACGTCAGATTCTCTCGTGATGTAATCAACCTAATGGGCTTTTGATCAGATGTCAGGAGATGTGGCACCCACCAAGCAGAAATCTTTGTCATTACAGTCATCCATCACCATATGGTAAATATGAACAATGTTTTCCTTGGTGGTGGCAGCTGCAGGATGTCTAGACCTAGGGTCATTTCTACAACTTTCTCTTCCCCTCCTAAAGTCAGCTGCCCACAATTGATAAAGCTAGAGTGACATCCCCTATTGTAGCAACCATGTCAGCATGAATGTTGTTGGGAGCTAAAATCTTTTCCTGCAGGTACTTGGTAACACTACAATGTAAATTTTCTTGATTTTTAAGAAGTCGCTACTAGATACTTATGAAATCTTTGTTGACCAGTTAGACATCAGTTTACCTGGAAAGAAACAATGCAGTTATAAATAAGAATGGATGAAATTACTGCAAGCATAATATCACAGCTCTAGCGTCACTCCTTCATAGTTAGCCTACAAACTTTCCAGCCCACCCTCATGTCATCATCATCGTTTAATGCCTCTTAGTTAAAACCGTCAAAAACTTGTTTACTTTTATGTTTTTGATTTATTATTAGTGTTGCTTGGTCTGTTTTGCTAAAATTGCTGTTTCTTTTCAGATATCATCAGACAAAGGTAATTGAAATTCATTAAAATGACAGATCTATCAGACTTTCAAAGAGGTCAAATTGTTGATGTTCATATGGCAGGTGATAGCATAACGAAAACAGCCGAAATGTTTGGTGTATCAAGAAGTACAGTCTCGAAAGTAATGACAGCCTTTGAGAAAGCGGGAAAAACCTCCTCGTCGAAATATAAAACTCCCAAAGAAAACCAAGACTTTCAGATAGGGACTGTTGGACTCTTATGCGAATTGTTAGAAAGGATCACAAGAGTACTCTCTCTCTTTCTTTCGGAGAGGCACTGAGCAGCTATACGCACACATACACACACGGCAGTAACTTCCACCTACCAAATTCAATCACAAAGCTCCGGTCGGCTCGGGGCTATAGTGGAAGACACCTACCCAAAACCATGTAGCTAGGAAGCAAGCTCCCTAACCACACAGCCATGCCCATGCCTACAGCTCCCAAAATTACTGCAGAGCTTAATGATCACCTCAAGGCCCCAGTTTCCACAAAAACTGTTTGCCAGGAGCTGCACAAAGCTGGATTTCACAGGAGGGCTGCAATTAGAAAACCACTGCTTTCAAAAACAAACGTTGCAATGTATTTAGAGTGGAGTAAAAACCTACAGAATTGGTTCCTCGAGCAGTGGAAGAATGTTATTTTCTCGGACGAGTCATCTTTCCAAGTTTAGGAACTTTTCCAAGCTGTTGAAGTTGATGATAAACAGTTGTATGGTTTGAACTAAGCTTTATTGCCAATTCTTCAACTGAGAATGCAGGATTTTCTTCAAGTAATGCCTCAAGGAGCTTATCATCAAACTCAATTGGATGTCCCATTCGATCTTCATCTTCAAGGCTGAAATCTCCACTTCTGAACTTTGCAAACCATCTTCTGCAAGTTCTTTCGTTCAAGCATTCTTTCCCATGAACTGAGTGTATGTTTCAAGTCACTTCAGCTGCAAAGTTTCCTTTTTTGTACTCATAAAGCATTATGTGCCTTAAATGCTCTTTGAATACTTCCATGTTAGAAAGGGTTTTAATCAAAGAAATTCTAATTCTATTATCCTGTAAAGTAATATTTAATTAGTTTAAATGTACACAAATGCATAAAAATAATTTTTAATTCCATTAGACATTCTAAAATACTATTAAAATTCAGTCAATTTTAAAAAAGGTAAAATCGGACAGAACTTATGGGATGACCTGATAGCTATGGGATTAGCACACAGCAGGAGAAATCTTCAGAGGAAGAACTCATTTCAAACAAGTGTTTTGGCCAGCTAATTAGTGACATGCTAAATAAGCTGGACCCACCTAGGTAGAGACCCCCAGCTATCCTCCAGCAATTATTTAAATGCCACCTTTAGTAGGGACTGAACTTGAAACTTTTGTGTGAGCTTATTGCTCAGCCAAACAGACTACCACATATAAATGTATTATATAATATATATATAAAGCATATATGTATTATCTAATATATATAATACACACATATGTATTTATATATATACATACATACATACATACAACATGTTTATATAAACATGTTATAGGCAAAGGTGTTGATAGGTGCAGTTGTGGTTATATATCTGTATTGTAAGAAATTTGCTTCCCAGCTAAATAGTTCTGGATTTAGTCCCTCTGCATGACACCCTGGACAAGACTTCTTCTATAGCCTGGGCTGACCAACACTTCATGAGTGGGTTTGGTAGACAGAAACTGAAAGGAACTCATCATATCAAGCTGAGCAAAATCGCAGTCATGACAAATGCTGGTGGCACACAAAAGCACCCTGATGTCACACAAACGGCACATAAAAGCACCCATTACACTCTTGGAGTGGTTGGCATTAGGAAGGGCATCCAGTGGTAGAGAACCATGCCAAGCAGACGGGAGTCTGATGCAGCCCTCCAGTGTGCCAGCCTAGTCAAACCGTTCAGTCCATGCCAGCATGGACATCAGGCATTAAATGATGATGATACATACATATATCTGTGTGCGAGTGTGTGTGTGTGTGTGTGTGTGTCTGTCTGTTTGTGTGTGCACACTTTTGAGTGATAGCTGTAAATGAGCGTTATTGTCATTCATTTCTAATATTCAAATCATAACATCTTGCTTGGAAACAAATGACAGTTGGTGTCAGAAAGAGCATCCAGCCATAGAAAACTATCTAACTATGATGATGATATAACACAGACAGATATACCCTCTCCTTTACTGTGACTGTGACCATGCTGGAGCACCGCCTTTAGTCAAGCAAATCAACCCCAGGACTTATTCTCTGTAAGCTTAGTACTTATTCTATCGGTCTCTTTTGCCGAACTGCTAAGTTACGGGGACATAAACACACCAGCATTGGTTGTCAAGCGATGTTGGGGGGACAAACACAGACACACAAACGTATACACACACATACATACATATATATATATATATATATATACATACATACGATGGGCTTCTTTCAGTTTCCATCTACCAAATCCACTCACAAGGCTTTGGTCGACCTGATGCTATAGTAGAAGACACTTGCCTAAGGTACCACGCAGTGGGACTGAACCCGGAACCATGTGGTTCATAAGCAAGCCACTCATTTTATAATTGTTTTATATGTATATTATGTGTGTGTTATATATACAGGAATTGGACAAAATAATGGAAACACCTAGCATCATAATTTTGAAATATCTATAAAACCATCAAAACCTT
This sequence comes from Octopus sinensis, assembly GCF_006345805.1. Classification (NCBI taxonomy): domain Eukaryota; kingdom Metazoa; phylum Mollusca; class Cephalopoda; order Octopoda; family Octopodidae; genus Octopus; species Octopus sinensis. The sequence continues at coordinate 72,357,023 of NC_043006.1, forward strand.
GTTTACTTATATGTTTTTGATTTATTATTAGTGTTGCTTAGTCTGTTTTGCTAAAATTGCTGTTTCTTTTCAGATATCATCAGACAAAGGTAATTGAAATTCATTAAAATGACAGATCTATCAGACTTTCAAAGAGGTCAAATTGTTGGTGTTCATATGGCAGGCGATAGCATAACGAAAACAGCCGAAATGTTTGGTGTATCAAGAAGTACAGTCTCGAAAGTAATGACAGCCTTTGAGAAAGAGGGAAAAACCTCCTCGTCGAAAAATAAAACTCCCAAAGAAAACCAAAACTTTCAGATAGGGACTGTTGGACTCTTATGCGAATTGTTAGAAAGGATCACGAAAGTACAGCTCCCAAAATTACAGCAGAGCTTAATGATCACCTCAAGGCCCCAGTTTCCACAAAAACTGTTTGCCGGGAGCTGCACAAAGCTGGATTTCACAGGAGGGCTGCAATCAGAAAACCACTACTTTCAAAACAAACGTTGCAATGTGTTTAGAGTAAAAACCTACAAAACTGGTTCTTAGAGCAGTGGAAGAATGTTATTTTCTTGGACGAGTCATCTTTTGCCCTATTTCCAATCACCAGCAGAGTACACGTGTGGAGACAGCCAAAAGAAGCATTTAACCCAGACTGTCTTCTTCTAACTTTTAAATATGGAGGAGGATCTGTGATGATCTGGGGGGCTATATCTTGGAAATCTGCTGGCCCAATTTGTTTCCTTTCATGGCAGAATTAATAGTGAAGACTATTTAAGCATTTTATCTGAACAAATTCATCTTATGGTTGCAGAACTGTTTCTGAAGGGAAACACACTCTTTCAGGATGATAATGCACCAATTCACACAGCTAAAGTTGTTACTGAATGACACGAGGAACATTCTAGTGAAGTTGAACATCTTATCTGGCCACCACAGACCCCAGATCTCAATATTATTGAACATTTATGGTGTATTTTAGAAAAACAAGTAAGAAGTTGATATCCTCCACCATTATCACTACAAGACCTGGAGACTTTTAGCTGAAGAATGGACAAAAATTCTTTTGGAAATAATTCAAACTTTGTACAAGTCCATACCATGTAGAATTCAAGCTGTAATTACTGCCAAAGGTGGTCTTACTCCATATTAAAATGAATTTGTTAGAAATTTTAAGGTGTTTCCATTATTTTGTCCAACACCTGTATATATTCCTTTTATTCGTGTTACTGTCATTTGACTGCAGCCATTCTGGAGCACCACCTTTAGTCAAACAAATCGATCTCAGGACTTATTCATTGTAAGCCTAGTACTTATTCTATTGGTCTCTTTTGCTGAACTACTAAGTTACAGTGACATAAACACATCAACATTGGTGTCAAACGACGGTGGGGGTACAAACACAATCACACACGTTTATATATATATATAATATATATATATATATATATATTATATATTATATATACAAATATATATATATATACACAACAGGCTTCTTTAAGTTTCCACCTACGAAATCCACTCACAAGGCTTTGGTCTGCCCGAAGCTATAGTAGAAGACACTTGCCCAAGGTGCCACACAGTGGAACTGAACCCGGAACCATATGGTTGGTGAGCAAGCTTCTTACCACACAGCCACTCCTGCACCCATATATATATATATATAATTTTTATTTGGAACAGTGGATTTTGAAGCACATAAAGCTATAAATAACAGCATATAAATATGGGGGTCCAAAAACAATTATCTCACATATTTTTAAAAGTTTATAAATCAACAATATATATGTCTATATATGGTTATGTAAATGATCTAATTAGCAGTGGAGAAGGATGTTCTGAAATTATAGCTGCTAGAATAAGAAGGTGGCTGGAGTAAGGTTTTTATCTCAGACTGAAAGGTAGATTGTATAATGTGTGAACTGCAATGCAACATGGTCCATGAATAAAGAGTAATTGCAAAGGCTGTGGGAAAACAAAGCTAGAATGTTCCATGTGGTGTGACATGTGTGCATGAATAACAAAGTACAAATGTGTTAAGAGAAAAATCGGGCATAAGAGGAATCAGATATAGTGTCCATTGGTAAGGACAAGTAATGAGTATGGATGAGGCAAGACGTAGAGAGAAGTGATGGTTACTTAAGGTGAAATGGAACTTGTAGAAGAGAGAGAACCAGGAAGACATCGGATGAAATAGTGAAGGCTGATCTGATGACTTTGAAATTCATGGAGGAGATGACAAAGGCCCAAGATGACTCGACATATGCAGTGCTTAAGATGACCCACCCATTTTGGTAATACTGAGATTCTGGAAACATTGTGTATATGTATGTGTTCATATGATAGATCGTTAGCTCCTACACGCATTTTTTTCTGTGTATCTTTCTGTCGAAGAGCGTAGGCTTGAAACGCAAAAGACTTTTTCTATTTCTGTTCCTGAGTGCTATACTAATACATTTGTTTGTTTGTACTCCACCTGCCTTTGTCTTTTGTTTATTTTTGTAAACTTTCCCTTTATATATATATATACATACACACAAACGAAGGCGCATAGACTAGTGGTTAGGTGTTACACTTACGATCTAGTAATTGTGGTTTCAATTCTTATATCAGGTGGTACATTGTGTACTTGAGCAAAACACTTCGTCTCATGTTGCTCTACAATCACTTCGACACCTGATGTATAGTAAATCATACACCTGTTCAATGACAATTTGATGGAAAAAGTGAGCTAATTGTCGCATGAACATCTGATCACTATAAAAACAAATCATTTGTGCAGGTTGTCTGGCAAAAGCTGAATGTTCATACGTCATATTCAATGGGAGAGTCCGTCATATATTTACGTATGTATGTATTCACAAAGACAGGGTGTTCCAAAAATGTATACACACTTTAACAGCTGTTACCTCAGTCTTCATTGCTTTTTAGATTCAAACTATTATAAATAATGAAGAGAGCCAGATTAAGTTTTGAACAAAGGAAATTTCTCCTGAAGAGCTACTGGAAGTTTGAAAACACAACTGAAGTGCAAAGGCAGTTTAGGAGAGAGTTTCAAACACATCTACTTACGTGACTTACCACCTCTTGAATTAGAAATATATCTGAAGCAGACAGAATTGTTTAGAATGTCTACAAGAAATATTCTGGAAGACTTTGGACACTGATGAGCCTCACGAAGCAAGAAAGAGTAGACTGGAATTGTATTACAAGAGTTTTGCAAGTGTTCAAGAAAATCTGTGCAGCCTGTGAGTTGTGAGACAGGAATTTCAAAATTAAGTGTACATCACATTTTAAAGCACTGTCTTTAGAAAAGTTACATTCTAAGAATAGTCCATGCTCTCAATGAAGATGATCTAGACCATAAAATGGAATTTTGCAAGCAATACTTGGCAGGATGTGAAGAAGATGCACACTTTCCAACAAAGTGAGTCTGGAGTGATGAGGCTACATTTAAATTAAGTGGCTCAATTAACCACCTCAGCTGCACCTACTAGGGACCTAAGAATCTGCATATTACGGAGGAACTACATGTTAATTTACCAGAAGTCAAAGTAAGGTGCAAGACAACTGAACATTTTATTATTTTTTTTAAGTACTATGACTAACCCTACTTATTTGAACTGATTGTGACAACCTGTCATGCCAAGCATTTAAGAGGACTTTGAAGATGGAATATTGGGTGCTTCTCACAACCATAGTAGTGAGAAGTCTACTTTGATGAGATTTTGACAAACAGGTGGACTGGATGATGAGGTTCAGTAGAATACTGTCCATGTTTACAGTACCTTTTTTTTTTTTATGAAGATCATTATTATCATTTAACATCCGCTTTCCATGCTAGCATGGGTTGGACGATTTGACAGAGGACTGGCGAACCAGGCTCCAATCTTGATCTGGCAGTTTCTACAGCTGGATGCCCTTCCTAACGCCAACCACTCCGAGAGTGTAGTGGGTGCTTTTACATTCTACCTGCACAGGAGCCAGTCAAGTGGCACTGGAAATGACCTCGCTCGATTGTATTTTCATGTGCCAGTAAGGCGACGCTGGTAATGATCATGCTCAAATGGGGCTCTTTACATGCCACCAGCACGGAAGCCAGTTAGCCGCTCAGGCAATGTTCACGCTTGAATGGTACTCTTAGTGCTCCACTAGCATGGATACCAGTCATCGAATTTGATTTCAATTTAAAAGATAAAGATTACAGTAAAAAATCAGCAAGAGTTGACTAATTGAAGCCAGCTACTGAATGAGAATATGCACAAATACAGAATGTAATGTTTCTTGATGTTTGCAATTTCATTGTTTTGCTTTATCAGTGGTGCCTGTACAACAGCAGTCATCAGTTTTAAAAGTGATGTTCATAAAAAATTAATTGAATTCTGTCTGTAGATTCAATTAAATTTTGAAAATGAAATCTAGTTTAACAAACGCTGACTTTAATAATTCAATGTGTATATACATTTTTGGGAACATCCTGTATATATAAATTATAAATATAATTAAGGGTTTAGCAACAAGTTGCTTCACCACATACTGAAAATTTAGAAATAGCAGCCAAAGACAGCTAATTTGGCTGCTATTTCTAAATTTTCAGTATGTGTTGAAGCAACTTGTTGCTAAACCCTTAATTATATTTATAATTATATATAAAAAAAGCTTTTTGTATAAGTTTTTACTGATAATGGTTTTTTTTCCATATCAAAACTTCTTGGTAAAATTTATTAATTATCAAATTAATAATTCTTTACCCTATATCAGTATATATATATATATATATATATATACACACACACACACAAACTGTGCACCTTGACCAATTTCCTCAAGCCTTTCTCACCATCCATCATCTCCTTCTATCCCTGACCTCTCCATTAACTTCATAGTAATTAAATGAGAGAAAATTCATCCTCCTCCTCCTCTGTGATGTCACTTACATTTCTCACTTGCTGGAACCACTTCGCATGCTATCCATTCATAATTCTTAATATTATCCCTCTCCACTCACATTTTACACTGATCTTACTTCTTCTGTACAACCAAATCATTTTTTCTTCTCGACCACCATATATCTTTCACTCTGCCTCTCCCCAACTCTCATGCAACCTACACAAGCACAAGTCATCTCCTTCATCCTTTCCTTGTCTATTGCATCATTATTACCATTCTGCTACTCTTCACCTACTTTTGTACCATCAATCATCACCTCATCTCTATATGTTCCCCCACATAACATACTCATTATCAATCACCCCCACACACTTGTCCACTATTCACTACTTCCTCCCCTACATCCTACAAAATATCTAATCATCGCCTACACATCCCTCCATATATTTATCATCAACCACACCTAAACTCTTGTTCTTCATCATATTTAGTCCCTCACCCACTCCATACTCTTGCAACTACTAACCACATTCACTTTGTCACCACATGTCTATTCGCCTTATATATTATATAATAATGTAATGTGAATTTATATATATATCCATATAACATGCATATATATATATATGTATGTATGTGTGTATGTATGCAGCATATAAAAATATATGAATATATATTTTATTATTTCCCAGAACACCCACAAGATGTATCTTTAAACAAATATTAAAACTTCATATATGTGTGTGTGTGTGTGTGTGTGTAAATAAAATATATTTGTAAACATATTAATATACATAATATATATTTGGCATACAAACATTCATAGATATAGATACACACAAACATATCTATCTCTCTCTATATATATATCATTCATAGATAGCTATATATATATATACATATATATTCTTTTACTCTTTTACTTGTTTCAGTCATTTGACTGTGGTCATGCTGGAGCACTACCTTTAGTTGAGCAAATCGACCCCAGGACTTATTCTTTGTAAGCCTAGTACTTATTCTATCAGTCGCTCTTGCCGAACCGCTAAGTTACGAGGACGTAAACACATCAGCATCGGTTATCAAGTGATTTGGGGGGGACAAACACAGACACTCAAACATATACACATGCATACATATATATATACATATATACGATGGGCTTCTTTCAGTTTCCATCTACTAAATCCACTCACAAGGCTTTGGTCGGCCCGAGGGTATAGTAGAAGACACTCATCCAAGGTGCCACACAGTGGGACTGAACCCGGAATCATGTAGTTGGTAAGCAAGCTACTTACCACACAGCCACTCCTGCGCCTTGGATTAACTTTATATATATATACATACGTATACTTAAACACACACATGCTTGCACACACACACACATCGTTAATAAAAACTGCTCATAAGCTAAGCGAAATTTAGCTCCCCCACATTTTCCTGACTAGAATATTAACTTTATTTCGCCATTTCTCAAGCTGGTAATGTCAACATGGTAGGTTAGCAACTCCGTGGGAGTTGAATGATGTTTAAACATCAATTAACTCATACCGAGTTGCTAATCCATCATATTGACATTACCAGCTTGTGAAATGGCGAAATAGATTTAATATTCTGGCAAGAAAGCTGTAGGGCACTGAATTTCACATGCTTTTTGTGCAATTTTTATTTTCACGCTCTTGACTGACTGTTATGTTACTTGTTGAACTTCATACCACATGTGTATATACATATATATAAATCCAAATTGAGGACTTACTATGGGCTGCTTGAAGTTTATAAACCTCCTGCACTTAGATACTTGGATCTTATAATTACATATCAATATACATACATACATACATATATGTATATATATATATCATCATCATCATCGTTTAACGTCTGCTTTCCATGCTAGCATGGGTTGGACGATTTGACTGAGGGCTGGCGAACCAGATGGCTGCACCAAGCTTCAATCTTGATCTGGCAGAGTTTCTACAGCTGGATGCCCTTCCTAACGCCAACCACTCTGAGAGTGTAGCGGGTGCTTTTACATGCCACCAGCACGGGGCCAGTCAGGCGGTACTGGCAACGACCTCGCTCAAATCTTTTACACATGCCACTGGCACAGGTGCCAGTAAGGCAATGCTGGTAATGATCACGCTTGAATGGTGCCTTTTACGTGCCACCGGCACGGAGGCCAGTTAGCTACTTTAGCAACGATCACGCTTGGATGGTGCTCTTAACACCCTACTAGCATGGGGCTCGAGTGCGAGTAAGGTGACATATATATATATATATATATATATACACTTTATTTGTGGGTTAACAAGGCAAGCAATGGTTTTATGTGGAGAGATCTTCACAATTGTCCAAGCATACCACATGGAAATATTGGTACTCATCTCTATTTTGGATGAGGATACTGATAGTAGCATATGTGAGAGAGAGAGAGAGAGATGGGACAACCTACCAAGGGTTACAACCCAAATCTGTGACTGGTGAAAGTTGCAGCCAGACCAAGGCTGAATTGATGGTGGAACAATGAGATTGACAGAACTATAAAAGCAAAGGTTAGGGAACACTGGAAAAATGGAGGCAGCTAGGTGACAAGTTTACATAGAAGACAAGCTAGGTGACAAGTTTACATAGGAGTGGAGAAGCAGGAAAGGAGATTTTCCCATGTTCTACAGTGTGGGGATCAGAGGTGCGAGATGTTCCAGACTCCAAGACAGTGTATCTGAAAAAACAAAGTAGTTGTAGATGAGAAGTGTACAAATGGATAATGGTACACTTGTACTTGGTGATACTGAAAAGAAAGAAGCATGAAAGTGCTAACTATAAACAGTTATGGATAATGGTTAGGAAAAAGAGGGTATTCCCAATGTGGACCTAGTAGAGTGATGAGCTATTCTAGATGACAGCAGTTTCATAGACAAAGTAATACAGGTGTGAATAGTTAATCAGGTTGTACAGAAAAATACAATTACTAGTATAGCAGTATCATAGTCAGCTGTTACAAAGTTAAAGGAGATACCTTACAAATAATTACAAAATGTCAGATTGCTGGACTAGGTCATAAAAGTTAGAGTTATAGTCCAATTAATTAGGAACAAAATTAGGTTAGATTAAATGTAGTTTAGTTTTGTGCCAAAGAGAAATACTACTGATGCCATCTTCTTAATAAGACAAATGCAAAAGTACTTACTAAATGTAAACAATTGTATTTGGCATTCATTGACCTGGAGAAAGACTTCAATAGAGTTTTTCACTCTGTGATGTGGTAGTCTTTGGATGAATATTTGTGAAAGCCATACAAACTAAGTACCCAGATACTATTAGTAAGATGAAACTTAGCAAAGAGACAAGTGATGAATTTAGAGTACAGAAAAGAGTTCCCCAGGGCTTGGTTCAGTACCCTTTTATTCATCATTGTCCTACACATAACAGAGGGATGTTACAAAGAATTGGCTGCCCTTGTGAACTACAATAGGCAGAGAACTTTATTCTCATAGCAAAATCTGTAATATTAGAAAAGGAATTCCAACCCTGGAAGCAAAATCTAGAATCAAAGGGCCTTAAAGTAAACTTAGCAAAGATCAAAGTTCTAGCAAACAGGAAAACAGACAGGGCCCTACACCCATCAGTTAATGTAGGAGTCAGCAGAAATTCCATATGGTGTACTCAGTGAAAGCTGTGTAGACACAGGTGGTACAGTAGAAGCACAGAAAGTTGTGTTTGTATGTGGGAGATGTGCAGGAGCAATAAACACTAAGAACATAAGGAAAACAGATTTTCTCAAATGATCTGGAGGTCTCCCTAGTGGTATTATATAGTTTCAGTTACCTGAGGAACCTATTTAACAGTGGAGGAGGATGTTCTGAAAGTATAGTTGCTAGAATAAAAATGGAACAGAGAAAGTTCAGAGATCTATTATTTCTGTTGGAAATGAAAAATCAGTCTCTCTCTCTCTCTGAATGAAAGGCAGATTATGAGGCTGCATATGATCAGTATTGCTACACTGTAGTAAGAAATGGTCCTTGAATGCAGAGGACATGAAAGACCAGAGAGGAATGAATTTAGTATATTCCTTTGCATGTGCAAGAAAGTGCATGGAGAGAAAAATTGGGCATAAGAATCAGATGTAGCAAACAAAAGAGAAGATTGTGCTGGTTTGGTTAGGTGAGGTGTATGGATAAGGCGAACTACTCAAAGAAGTGCCTAGCACTTAAAGTGAATGAGACTTGAAAAATGGGGAGGCCCAGGAAGACATGGGATAAAGTAGTAATAACTGATCTCAAGATGTTGAACCTCAAAGAGATAGCAAAGGTTTAAGATGATGAATTTTTTGAGTTCAAAAAACCCATCTATCACAGTGAAAATGAGGTTCTAAAAGCATTTTCTTTATGCCTTACATGTTAGGCCCTGCCTCTGCATCCATTCTCTCCCACTAAGCATTCCTCAACATCTCCCCCTCCTGGCATCCATCCCTCTTCTATGGTAGAACTTGGCTGCTATAATCACTTAAGAGCAGAATTGGTACATATTTCACCCTACCATTTTTTGTATTATCAGTTATTTTCACCTCTCCTGGAACCATTTCCTATTAATATCCATCCCTTCTTGCCTACTTTCACTGAATATCCCCTTTTTTGTGCCATCAATTATCTCTCCCTCTGCCCTAGGCTACATCTTCTTCTACCATACTTCTTTGATACCTCCCATATCTGCTATCTTTCTTAACTCCCTCTCATCATGTACCACTAAAATTAGCCACCCTCACGTACCTCTGACCTCCATCTCTCTCATTGTACATCTCCCTACTTTCTTATTTATCTTCATTCCTAAGATACTTCTATCTCTCTAATCTTCCTCCCTTACACATTGTAAACTGGTTGGTATTATGAAGGGCATCAAGCTGTAGAAACCAAGCCAAAGCTAACATTGGAGCCTGATGCACTCCTACAGATCACCAGATCCCGTCAAACTGTCCAACCCATGCCACCAAAGAAAACAGAGATTAAACGATGATGATAACATATATATATTCTTTTACTTGTTTCAGTTTTTTTATTGCAGCCATGCTGGAGCACCATTTTTAGTCAAACAAATCAACCCCAGGACTTATTCTTTGTAAACCTAGTACTTATTCTATTTCGAGGGATTGCGGGTTTGAATCTCAGACCGGGCAATGTGTGTTTATGAGCGAAACACCTAAGCTCCACGTGGCTCCGGCAGAAGTTAATTGCGAACTTCTGCTGACTCTTTCCTCCTACATCTTGCAGCTCACCTGCGACGGACTGGCGTCTCATCCAGGTGGGGAACCTATACGCCAAGGAAACCAGCCCTTATGAGCCAGGCATGGCTCGAGAAGGAACAAACTTATTCTATTGGTCGTTTTTGCTGAACTACTAAGTTACAGGAACATAAACACACCGTCAGTTGTCAAGTGATGGTGGGGGGGCAAGCAGACACACACACGTGTATATATATATATATATATATATATATATGTATATATACATACATATGACAAGCTTCTATCAGTTTCTACCTACAAATCCACTCACAAGGCTTTGATTGGCCAGAGGCTATAGAAGATACTTGTCCAAGGTGCCATGCAGTGGGACTGAACCCAGATTCTTACCACACAGCCACTCCTGCACCTATATAGATACATACATACATACATATGAATGTGAGCGTGTGTATAAATGTACCTAGTAGACATGGTAAATTTAACTATTTCTCAGTAGACTGAAAAAATGAACAACCTTAATTTTCAAACCTTATTGGATTCTCATCACAAATCTCTACTCAGGAATTCCAGTAGCTACAGAGAACTGGGGCTACTAAGCTGCATACCCTAAGTGTTCAACGCTTATTCAGTATCAATGGCCTGCCAAAGAGGATCTCAGTCCACATAGTGTTGAGGTATATGACATATTTGCAAACCTACAAAGAACAGCCTTAATTGATTTTGGAACCTTAATTTGTTCTCATTAGAGATGTCTACAACATTTCATTAATCTCAGAAATATAAAATATATGTATGTACGTATATATATATATATATATATATATATACATGTCGAAACTCTGCTTGTGAAGACCCATTGAGGCAAGTGAGGATCAGAATCGAAATCGATCAATGGAAATTGCAGATGTGTTACCAGTGCCGGTAGCATGTAAGAGAACTTTCCATTTCGCGACCGTTGCCAGCACCGCCCCGTTTCGTGTCCGTTGCCAGCCTCGCCTGGCCCTCGTGCCGGTGGCACATAAAAAGCACCATCCGTTCGTGGCCGTTTGCCAGCTCTGTCTGGCACCAGTGCAGGTGGCACGTAAAAAGCACCCACTACACTCACGGAGTGGTTGGCGTTAGGAAGGGCATCCAGCCGTAGAAACACTGCCAGATTTGACTGGGCCTGATGAAGCCTTCTGGCTTCACAGACCCCAGTAGAACCGTCCAACCCATGCTAGCATGGAAAACGGACGCTAAATGATGATGATGATGATGATGATATGAGAAATAACCTCTTTTAAGTCATTCAATTCATAGTGAAAGATATTATCTATATTAAATCATATAGAAAAATTTTTTAACTATTATAATAAATATTATAATAAAAATATAATATTCTATAAGGTTTATTTAATTTAGTGATTTTTAGAATAATATTTAAAATTTTTTCTATATGATTTGATATAGATAATATCTTTCACTAACAATTGAATTACTTAATAGAGGTTATTTCTCTTAATTATATACATATTGCCTATTACCTGTCCTCTGAACCACCCCTCCCACTGGTGCTCCCCTATATTTCTGCACCCCCCCCCATAAAAAAAGCACCATCCGAACGTGGCCGATGCCAGACCCCTCTGGCACCTGTGCAGGTGGCACGTAAAAAACACCCACTACACTCGCGGAGTGGTTGGCGTTAGGAAGGGCATCCAGCTGTAGAAACACTGCCAGACTAGGCTGGAGCCTGGGGCAGTCCCGAGCTCTCCAGACCCCGGTCGAAACCGTCCAACCCGTGCTAGCGCGGAAAACGGACGTTAAACGATGATGATGATGATGATGATATATATTCTGAAATTTGATTCAGAATACTAAATTGAATTTTTCCCTGTATGTTTAGAATTTTATATTCCCTACTATTATTAATAATATTATAAATATATATATATATATGCACATAAAATATATATACATACATATGTACTCATTATATAGAAACAAACACAACTGCCATGTGGAAGATGTTTGTAAGCCATTTAAGAACACACAAAAAAAACCGTTAGATTCACTTGAACATTTGAATTTAATTTGAGTCAAAATATTTTCGTCGCTTTTAAATTGTGACCTGTTCACTGATAAAACTTCATGCTGCATCTCAGTGAACATTGAAACTGCGACCTGTTCACTGGGATGCAGCACGAAGTTTTGTTAGTGAACAGGTCATGGTTTTAAAGCGACGAAAATATTTTGACACAAATCAAATTCAAATGTTGAAGTGAATCTAACGGTTTTTTGTGTTCTTAAATGGCTTACAAACATCTTACATGCTGCAATTGTTTTTCTTTCAGCACACGATCTCAGATCAAGTCACTCGCTATGCAAGTACATTTCCGTAATATATATATATATATATATATATATAAACATATATATATATAAACATATATATATATAGGTGCAGGAGTGGCTGTATGGTATCTTGCTTACCAACCACATGGTTCTGGGTTCAGTCCCACTGCGTGGCACCTTGGGCAAGTGTCTTCTACTATAACCTCAGGCTGACCAAAGCCTTGTGAGTGTATTTGGTAGATGGAAACTGATAGAAGCCCGTCGTATATATATATATGTGTGTGTGTGTGTGTGTGTGTGTATGTTTGTCTCTCCACCATCACTTGACAACTGATGTTCGTATGTTTACATCCCCATAACTTAGTGGTTCAGCAAAGGAAACTGATAGAATAAGTACTAGGCTTACAAAGAATAAGTCCTGGGATCGATTTGTTCGACTAAAGGCGGTGCTCCAGCATGGCCATAGTCAAATGACTGAAACAAATAAAAGTAAAAAGATATATATATATATACATACAGACAGACATATATATAATATAAATATATTCTTTCTAATTGTGAAAGGAACATGTGGAATGGGTAGACCCAGGAAGATGCGAGATGATGTGGTGAGAAAGGATTTTCAAATGTTGGGCCTCACAGAGGACATGACAATGGACTGAGACTTCTGGTGGTTAGCTGTGCTTGAAAAGACACACCAAATTAAGTAAAATCATGGACATCCATACACACAGTCATATCTACTACGTCCCTCTCTGTTGTGAGATCCTACTCTTGTGGGCTTACAGGTGCTGGGCCCATGTAAAAGCACCCATGCCAGTGCCACATTAAAGGCACCCAGTACACTCTGTAAAGGGGTTGGCATTAGGAAGGGCATCTAACCATAGAACCCATACCAAAACTGACAAATGGAGCCAGGTAGCTCTCCAGCAGACCAGCTCTTATCAAACCATTCAACCCATGTTAGCATGGAGAACAAATATTAAATGATGATGATATATGTGAAAAATGTGTATGCACATGTTTATATACATAAAACTAGTTTGTGTGTGTGTGTGTGTGTGTGTGTGTGTGTGTATAAATGTATCTTTACAGACTTTCTATAGAATTTAGAACCAGCACAAAGTAGGACACATTATTGATTTATAAACCTTTAATATATTATGGTTGCAACACGAAAAACAGTGTCTCTACCAGCAATTAAAATATATATATATAGCATGGAAAAGACATTAAATGATGATGATGATGATATATATATAGAAAGAGGGGGGGTAGAGAGAGAGAGGCATCTTACTAAGAATGGTTTCAAGTGTGTTAGTAATGCTGGAGGTAAATTTTTGAATTAAATGTTGTTACTAATTAAGTTTCATAGATTACTCTAACCTCAACTCACAGTGAAAAAAAAAAAAGGAATTTAACACTACTGGTAAGACCAAACACATACATCCAATAGGTCAATTATCCAGATGATGAACTTCAGTATAATTAGCTCAATAACAATTTCAAAAATGCGGAGGTTTTACTCCTTGATATATTTAGTAATTAACCTTTATCTTCAAACGTTAAAAACAGTTTATGAACCATGCACCTGAACTGACTCCATCATGCTTTCTTTATTCACAGCTTCCCAACTTCACCTCACAGTTTTTATACTTAATTAATCATGGCACCACATTTCGTTGGAAGCTTTTAGTGTCTGACTTTGAACTGAAACCCACATTAAGTTTGCGGAAAATACAGTGAATCACTATGGAGTAAGATTTTATAGTCTTACACCCACCCACCCAACTTTTAGAGAAATTTTCTAACTACATCCTCCAAAATGGCTGGCCAGAATGAATTGGTTGTTAAAATTTAAAATTTCCAGATAGCCCAATGCATATATTACAACATATCCTAATTTTATTATTTGAAGATCAAGTTTTCGTGAAATTATATTGATTTTAAAACCCTTTCATAGTCAACTGAAACTTCAAGCTTGTGGAAGGTAACTGATATGTTAGGGACCAACTAAATATCTAATGGTAATGACATGATGTACAAGGAATCAAATTAGACACAATTAACAAAGCCTATTAAAATACAACTTCATCCTTAATAATTGTTTTTTTTTGTTAATGAAGAGGAATTCGTACAATATATGAACAACTTAAGGATTATAGCAACTAGGTTGTTACCTATTGCTATACTGCTGGTAAAAATATTTATTGATCATACTCATACTTTCATACATTGGTCAAAGTCATATTTTTCTTAAAGTCTGTGTTGCATTGTCTATATGCTGAAAGGTATACAGAACCCCCCCCCACACACACACACACAAAAATTATATATATATATGTATACAGTGTTTTTTCAAAGTCTGTGTTGCATTGTGTCAACAGACTTGCACTTAAAATTCCTGTCTTTAATCAAAACTTGTTAATTATTAAGGTGACAATGCTACCTATTATCTATCTTTCACACACACTCTCTCTATCTCTCTCACTGTATTTTGCAGTCAACAACTTTTTCTCTTCCCCTTCTCTACACAGATATTGTTACAGATGGAGATCAGCTTCTCTTTTATAATATAAATATAAGATAGGAAAGTATTTTCTGTTTTGATACTCATTGTTCACATAGTGTATAGTGTCAATGTAGATTAAGTATCTAAATATTTCACAAGTGAAAACGGAATACTTACTCAAAATTAAAAGGTAACACGCAGTTACTTACAAGGTTTTCTGTCATCCATTTTATATTTATTTCCCATGCTTTACTTTAAAATATTTTGATTCTTTAACTTTAAAATAATTATTTCAAAACAAATTCAATATATATTGACTATTGAAAAATATTGTATAATCAACTATTTTGTTGTTTTTAATTATATTTGTTTGAAAGTTTCATAGCAAGGACAGATATAAGTTTTAAAAACTGGCTTTACTAAGAGAAGATATTAATAGTTAATTATAAATCCTTGGACAACAGTTTTTCAAAGAACAGCTATGAAAAATAGATCTGTGTCTCAAAAACAAATTGGTACTTACTTTTTTCCTTTCTTTTCTCAATGCAGACTAACTAAATAATTTAAGTTACAACTAAAACATAGTTCCGAATAACCTGAAATAAATAAATTAGTTCTACAACAAAGATTTCTATACAGATACACAACACATACACCAGTACATTCACTCCCACACATTGCACAAGCTAGAAATATACATGCATTATATGTTTCAAATAAACTACATTTAATAAGTTACATGAAATGAATTGAAAGCAAAAAAAGAAAAACATTTTCTGTAATAAAAAAAGGAGCAAAGAAGATTGCCACAAGATAGAACTGTTTCATGATATTTAAATTTATTAACTCTTCAAAGCAAGATCCAGACAGACAACAATAAAGTATATTAGCAGAGAAAGAAATACAGAATGGAAATCTTGCCTAAGGAATTGGTTCAAACTGAGATAGGGGCAATAGGAAGGAACTATCTAGGAATTGTCTTTTTAAAAGAATACTTTCCATCTTTGTAAGTTTTTTTTTTTTTTCAGATTGCATACCATTTACCTTCCGTACGACATTGTATGCACCTTATTTATGCCCTATGACCAGCTGTAGTCCTTTTCAGGGTATAAAATACACAGAGGAAATTTCCAAAATTAATTTTAAAAACATTGCAGCAAATATGTGGGTGGGGAATAAAGACATAAAGAGACATTATATAAAAACATACATACACACACACACACACACAGACATCTTTCATACATATACATATATACATGTGTGTTTAAAATGTAACGAAGGGGAAAACACATATACATGAAAAAAAATGTATTTAAATGTAACAATTTAATTAACAAAATGTTTACGAAATAGCATAAGACAAAAATGATATTTAAGATGTTTTCTTTCACAAAATAATATCATTGAAATAAAAGGATTTTAATACAAAAAAAGAATATATAACATACATATGTGGGTGTAAGCATATGTATGTATGTATATATATATATATATATTTGTGTGTATAAATATATATGTATGTATGCATATATATATACATGTCTATATGTGTGAATGTATACACACATGCACACGCACACACACACATACATATATATATATGAGTAACATTAGGTCATTTCCACACACTTTTTATAATTTTCGTTGTTTCTGTTTTTTTTTAAGACAAAAATATATAAATAACAGAAAAAAAATTAAAGTTTAAATTAATATTAAATTGTTAGTACCATTTTATGACTTCTGATCTCTATAAAATTTGAAGAATAGAGTTAATTGAAGAAATTTGTCAAAGAATGATCGATTGAATATTAAAATGTTTCACCTTAAAACTAGAAACTCTCTACCAATCCAGTCTGAGCTAGTTGAGCAGTAACATGATAACCCTAACGGAAGGCAAATATAATTTTTTTAAAAATTGGTTTGAACCAAGTATAAAAACTGAAAAATGAGTGCAATAAAACATTTTTTTTTAATTAAACTACAATAAATTAAAATTGTTTTTGCATTGTATCAACTATGGTATATATATATATACATGTGTGTGTGTGTGTGGTGTGTGTGTGTGTGTATGTATATATTTATTATATATATGGGTCAATTATGGGAATTTAATTGCTTGGACATCCATTTGAATAAAGAACTTAAAAGCAGAATTTGAAAAAAAGAAAGAGCTTATTTATAGCAGCAATGCATTGCAGACAATGTGAATAATATAGAAACATTTGAGGATTTAGCCTTCCTGCCTTCAAGCTGGTTACCAAAAAGCAAATATTAACCAGTTGCTATCTTTTCATTACACTTAAAAAAAAAAATAGTAAAAAAAAAACAACTTTCCAGGAATATATCCTTTCAATTTTCAAGATAGCCATTCAACTAAACTTATGATACAAAAAAGCAAATAACACATTTTAAAGGCTTCAGTTTACCTTGATAATAAGAAAAGAAATTCTCTACAAAACTAAAATCTCTAAAGTGGAGCAAAGTTATGAAACATATCCATTCTAAGCAAATACATTCATTCTGCTCAAATAAGAAAGTGATATTTAATTGACTTTTTTTTTATTTTATATTTTTTACTAAAAATAAACTCTTAAAAATTAACTCTTAAGAATTTCTTTTCCTCTGCTCCCTTAGTTCATGCTGTAGATCATTGTCTTTGAGAAGGCTCTAAAACTGCTTCTGTACAGTATTAGATGTATTGTTACCTTTCCATAAACACACAAGATTCTTCTATTTTGGGAGTTGCAACATTTTTTTAAAAACTTTTTTTTATTGTGTGTGTGTGATTACATTACACTGGGATTAACATATTACACTGGTTACAAGACATCTAGCCCACATACAAACAAAAACAGAACCTCATTTAAACATTTCCCTTCCCAGGAAGGATAATGGCATACATAAGTTAAAATATATCTATAACATAGACAAGCTAATAGTGACTTACCTTATTTTATTAATAAAATTCTATTAATAAATTTGCCTTATGAAAATTTTTTTTAAAATACATAAAAATAAAACATATTTAAAATGGCCATGATAGTTGTATTAAAAGTCTCTAAAGTTTCATAGCATTGTATTGCATTTTGTTCACTCTGGGGATATTTTATAATCTGATAACCATTTCTTAATGTCAAACGTTCCATCACATATTTTGAATGATGGCATTTCTGCTAAAGTCCAAACACTCAAGGAAAAAAAATAAATATGCTATCATGAAAATTCTGGCTATTTGTATAACAGAAGTAATTGCCAATTCCTTGAAAGAAACCTAAACATTTTTGTTCTCTGATTATTAAAGAAACAACAGAGCCAATCATAAAAGTTCTGACTGGAAAGATTGGAGAGTAAACATTTAACAAAAATGTTTATTACATCTTGAGATAAATTCCATTTCTAAGATAAAATCCTGGCTCTGCTTTAGGAGGCTTTAAATGTCTTGTATCAAATATAAAACCATTGATCTTTCTTCTTAACTGACTTTCCATAAAGGTTTATGTAAATTAGAGGCTTTGCTTAGTGTTTCTCATTTAATGCTTTATTCTCAATTTCGCTTTTTTTTATGGTATCATCATGAATGATACCCAGAAGAGTTTTCGTCTTAAAATAATCTTCAGCCTCTCCCTTTTAATGAAAAAATAACAGTCATTCATGAGAAGTCAGACAAGCTTCCAATAACAATTCTACTTTTATTGCATTAACTCACTGAAAATCACTTTTAGGCTTTCTTACAGCTGCCCTTCAGACTGGTCCATCTTTACCAAATTATCTTCCAATATGTGATTTACAAAACCTCAAAACTGGAATGAAAAAAAAAACCTTGATTCCACTTGGGTGGGGTGGGATGAGGGGAATATAAGCCAATGGTTTGAATTAGTCCATCTTGTGTAGTTTGATACTTTAAGCAAATTGTTTAGTCCATCGTATATAGGATCATAGTAAAAAATAACAATTGTACAAATAAATTAAAGTTATATCATTAAAAAATTATAAAAAACCTCAGCCAAGTAGATACCCTTCACAATATATGCTCTAATCACCACTAAATGCAGTAGCCTGCAAGAAAGGAAAAAATTAAAATACGCATATATATAACCCAATGGCATTTGGTATAATTTATTAAAAACTAGGTAATGTGAGATAAGTATAACACTAATCTTTTACTTTACAATAGTTTAGCAGCAATTCCACTGCCACTGTTTGTTTATATTTAAGTATTCTAGTAAAAAGAACGAAACCAAAGTTCTGGGACATGAAAGGCTTTGAACTGCTATAAACAAACAATAAACATGAAATTACAGATAAAACACTTTGTAAGAGCAAAGAACAGGCTTTAGCATTAAAATAATACCAACAGTTCAAATTCTTCATCAAATGTATGCAACACTTTCAACTTTCATAAAACTATAAGATATACTATAATTTAGTACCAGTCACATACTGGGATCAAGGGTACTAAATAATACCCTTCCACTCAAAATTGCTGGCCTTGTACCTAAATTAGAAACAATTATATTAAATGGGTTTCACTAGTAAATTATTCTGTACTTGAGTGTTTCCGATGAATCGTTCCATTTACTTTTTTTTCTAATAAGCCTAGTTTTAAAAAAGAACAAAAAAGGCATCCTTAAAAATCAGTTATATTATTATATGAAAATTGGTGCTGTAATATAAACTGTTTTTACAAAGAAATCAGTAATTATTAACAATTAAAGAGAATAAATAATGAACTCAGACTTAAACTAAATATCTCAGAATATTACAAATGAAGTTAAACAAATTATAGAGGTTTTTGTTTACACTTTATTATTCTTCATACTTACACATTATATACACAAATACAAATGCATACAGCAGTATAGACAACAATGTGTATACATTGATATACAATTGTAAGTGCTAAATATATTTACATAATAAATTTTGTAGAACCCTATACTACAAAACCCCAAGCAGAAAAGCAAAGAAACATATGTTTAAAAAAAAACATGCTTAAAATAGGCTTAGTTTTCCTAATTAACAACAATGAAATTATAATCCCAGGATCTTTTTAAAAAGTCATAGCTGATGAAATATTTCAAACACAATTTCAGCCTTTATAATTGTTAAACATATACATAGGATTTAATATACTAATAATCTATTTGGTTGTCATGAAATATGATTTTACATAATATATTACATAAACATCTCTTATATGTTTAATAGCTTATTAACTATAAATCTTTACAGCTTATTCTATGCCAACACCAGCAAGGCACATAGCAGGCAATATAAACTTGAAGATCTCTAATATAATCTAAATTAATACTAAATTTGTTTTAAGCATGTCTTAAACATATGTTTTCATATATGTTTATATACATTGTAAACAAGAATAAAAAGAATGACTATTTCAGAGTATGCACTACACATGTTTCAATAACATGTTTATTTCAAGTATGAGTAACATTGCTTAACTTAAATAGGTAACATTGTGTAAATTTGTATTATTACAAACTGCCATTTCTTCAGATGATATTTCACTAAATATTCAATGGAATATCACATGAAGAAATAGCAGTTTGTAGTAATACAAACTAAGATAATGTCACCTTATTATGTTATGCAACTGAACTCGTATTTGGAATAAATATGCCATCAGAAGATGAGTAGCGATATCCAGAAATATTCATTTGTTTTATTTTTGTTTATGATAGATTACACCACATAAAATGTAACATGGGTTTGCAGGATATCCAGCACCAGTGAACACCAGTGAACCTGTTCCAGCTCTGTACTGACAACTGATTTAAACAGTTAAATTAGCAGGAACTATTTTTTGGAATAATTTGTCTAGCCAAAAATACACAGAAGTGTGCTTCTATGTTAATTTGGCTGGATCTAACTGATCCACACACACACACACATTTATTATTCATATACAAGAATGTTGTTTGTATTGACTTTGAAGTTTTGGCCATTGTCTGACAATGGCTTAACTGGCTGAAACTTAGAAGTCACTGTCAACATTCTTGTATAAGAATAAATTTGTACTCTACAAAAGTATAGATTAACCCATCAGATTAATGTAAAACTGTCTTTATTATAACTGAACATAAAAGCAAACATTAATATACAAATATATATATATACATATGTATATATAAATATATATACATATAAAGGTATATACACACACATTATATATGTATCTTATACATAGCATACATACGCACACACATTGCCATTACCAGTGTCCCTTCCTCTCTGCTTCCTTTCCTATCACCCCAACACTATTCTAATACATTCTCCATTACCATCCTCTCACAATAAATCTGACCCTATTCAACATGGATCACTCACTCTCACTTTGTGAGCTACAAGACAACCCCAACAGTGGTAGTGCCATCAAAAAGCACCCAGTATACCTCATGCATTCGATAATCCGTCCAAACTTCCATAAGGCAGGATTTGAGAGGGCATTTTAGTCTTACTGATGATAAGATCACCTCCACTGTGCTGGTGCCATGGTGTTATGAAGGGCATCCAGCCATAGAAACCATGCCAAAAGTAGGATACTGAAGGAAGACATGTTGGACCATGTTGAAGCATCCTAACCATGCGAGGATGGAAAGCTGATGTATGATGATATATATATATATATTCACCTTCTTGTGTATTTTTAAGGAATGCCCTGATACCTCATCACCACCATTTCTTCTCTCTTTCCATCTTCTCAACAGCAATACACCTGTTCATATCCCTCTATCAGACTCTAGTCTTTCCACATTTGGTATAATGCCACCGCCCTCAATACTACATCTCCACTCATTCTCGGGGGAGGTCTTGTCTTGCAAGTTACTTGGTGACCTCACTAGTGCTGGTGCCATATAAAAAGTGCCCAGTACATTCTATAAAGTGGTTGCCATAAGTAAGGGCATCCAGCCATAAAAATCATGCCATGTAGAAGCCTGA
Organism: Octopus sinensis; assembly: GCF_006345805.1. Lineage (NCBI taxonomy): Eukaryota > Metazoa > Mollusca > Cephalopoda > Octopoda > Octopodidae > Octopus > Octopus sinensis. The sequence goes on from NC_043006.1 coordinate 72,378,940, forward strand.
TGCAGTCCTCTGACTCATCAGTGTGATTTGTTTCCAATCTTCCATGAAAACATGTCTGGTTATATGAAAATATTACCTTACTTGGATACAGATGAGGGTTGGCAACAGAAAGTGCACTCATCTGTATAAAATCCACCTCAATAAATTTCACTTAACTATGAAGGCATGGTAAGGTGGACGTTAGAACAATAATGATGATGATGATAATGATGATTATATACACACACACAAATAGACATATATTTATCATCCATTTTTGATGCTGAATACATCTCCAGTTTTAATCTATGAGTGTGTTTAAGCACACATACAAAAGCAGCTGGGTACAACTGAGTTACTGTTTGGTGAACTAACCCAGGACATATAAACTCTTAACAGCTCAGTTGACACTCCCTCACACTACTTATCTATGAAGAGATGAAATTAAAATGAAAAAACAAGACATACAACAGAAGTTATTAATGGACTCTTAAAAGCAAAAATAAAAAAATAGCTTCAATGCCTTTTCTTCTAATATAATTCCTTTACTGCCATATTTTCAGGTCTACAAAGGGTTTCATTCCTTTGCTCATTGTATTCAACTCACTTAAAATGTGCAGAATGAAATATAAATAGTTTGAAAACCAAATATCTGATACTGAAATAGACCTCAGCATTCTTGCCCTTTGTCCCCCCCCCCCAATTATGTCCCTTCTCACTGCTGTTGGGGCAGAGATGGCTATCCTCAAGTGTGAGCCCTGTGAGTCAGAGTAATTGTTTCAGTACACCTCCCTTGCCATCTTCCAGGGCAACACCTTTTCCAATTTGTCTGCTGGGACCATGAGGTGGACTGACAAGTCTCTTTAGTCACAGCTACTGTATCTCTTAAAGGAGGGGAAAAAAGCATCAGCAAAATATTGAAATATCTACAAACTGTTTTATTTTCTTTAAAGAAATAATATTTCTTGGAGTAAACTTAAATGTTAGGATGATATAGTTTGCTCACCCCCCACTTACCACCAGCAGGTGGTTATATACATTTTTATATCATTAATTTAATGCTGGATCATTTTGCTTCACAAAAGAAGAAAATATAATTTACAAGCTAGGACTGGACTTACAAATTAGTTTCCACTCTAGAAAGTATAGTTTAGACAAATCTTCCTCCTCATGTAACCATTGTTAACAATAACCAACTGTGGTTAAGTTAGCATGATTCATCTTGCAGTTAGTTATTCTTGGAAATAAATATTTATAAAAATTTAAAATAAAATATTTTTATTGTCTGATATTCATTATAAATAATAAAAGAAGGTAGAGGTAGTAAATACAGAACTATTTAACAATTTGTATAAAGTAGACAAAATGTGGCTTTTATTTTCAGAAAGCCAAATCAAGAATGCTATTAACTCTTTAGCATTTAAACTGGCCATAACCCGCCAAAATATTCTACCTGTTTTGTGCCCAAACTGGCTAGAACCAGCCTCTCACACCAACCCTATAATATCATTGTAAAAATTAACAGTTAACTCATCAAAATTTCAAAAGCTACAAAATAATGCATGTTTAATTCAAAACAATGTGAATAAATAAGCATTACTTTTGACAGAGTAACGTGAATGCCAAAGAATTAAATGTAAGACCACTTTGGGGACCAAATGGCATAATATATTGTTAGCAGGTCTCTTGGCTGATGAATGAGTTTAAAATTAATCAAAATTCATGTTATATGAATCCTTTTGATGGACTGACACATTAACAACCAGTCTTTTATACACATGGAGCTTCAAAAAACATTACATATATTGTATATAATGAAGGATCAATTATTTGATTCCTTTTAATAACACAACTATTTGAATAATACATAAAATCTGCAGCATTCTGAAATTAAACAAATTACATAAGTTAATAAAAATAACTGCAAAAAGGAAATAAAGTTTATCGTTAAAAGAATGTTGTAATACTAAATTTGAAATTTCTTTCTCAGCATAACTGCATTATTGGTTTGATAATTCGATAAGATTAAAAATAATCTTACCTTATCTTACATTAAAGATATATGAGAAATCAATCCTTTATTGATTATGGTAAGCAGGAGAAAAAAAGGACAGGGAAAACACAGATTTTTAATTTAGCTAGGCTTGACAGAATTAAATATAATGTTTATAAGAGCATATAAAATAAATGCTGAGTAAAATAATATACTGTGTGAGTGTGTTCCTGCAAATGTGACAGTGGGCAATGTATAGGTGTATAAGAGAATGTGTAGGTATGAATAGTGTTACAAATTTATCTATTTAATAAACCAATAATGAAATAAAAATTACAATTGAGAGAGAATTAGATGAGATTCTTAAATTACAGGAAATTTAGTATTCTAAATTTGTGCCAAAATTAATTGAAGGGGAAAATCATCTACACTTACATACAATAGTAAAAGCATCTTTTCAAGAAAGTAAACAGAATGAGAAATAATATGCCAACTTTTATAAGAATTAGAGAAATGGGAAAATTATTAAGAATATGTATATATGCTTTTGTGTGTGTGTGTTTGTATTTATATCATATATGTGCTTGCATGATATATCTATGATATACATATAATATATATATATATATATATATATATATATATAATATATTATGCATGTATATAATACATATTATATACACACACAAACATATGCAAATACAAATCAGATTTCAGGTGAAGTTGTTCATTTTTATGAGACACAGCTAGAAAATTCAATTATATAGCTTGATTTTTGAAGACTGCATCCTCTGGTTTTTCTGCACCAGAATTCTCCCTTGATATAATATATGATATGTGTGTGTGAAGAATATGCATACAATATATATACTATGATATATATATATACAAACACAAAACATCTATGTGTGTGTGTGTATATATATATATATATATATATATATATATATATATAATATATATATATATATATATACAAAATATATACTTGTATATATTATATATATACATATATATATGTCTTAAATGCGTGTTTATATAATATACTTAATGCAATATTTATAATAGGCATATATAACATTATATATATATATATATATATATAATGCATATATATAAATACACACACACGTATATAATTTGTAATATATAATATGCATATATATATATATATAACTATATATGATATGTACATTTAATAATGTAACATATATATATATATAATATATATATATATAATGCATATATATAATACATATTATATACACACACAAACATATGCAAATACAAATCAGATTTCAGGTGAAGTTGTTCATTTTTATGAGACACAGCTAGAAAATTCAATTATATAGCTTGATTTTTGAAGACTGCATCCTCTGGTTTTTCTGCACCAGAATTCTCCCTTGATATAATATATGATATGTGTGTGTGAAGAATATGCATACAATATATATACTATGATATATATATATATACAAACACAAAACATCTATGTGTGTGTGTGTATATATATATATATATATATATATAATATATATATATATATATATTATATATATATATATAATATATATATATATATTATATATATACATATATATATGTCTTAAATGCATTTATAGAACATACGTACGTGTTTATATAATATACTTAATGCAATATTTATAATAGGCATATATAACATTATATATATACATATATATATATATATATAATGCATATATATAAATACACACACAAGTATATAATTTGTAATATATAATATGCATATATATATATATAACTATATATGATATGTACATTTAATAATGTAACATATATATATATATATATATATATATATATGTATGTATGTATGTATAGACACACACACGCCCTACTCCAGACAGACACATATACTCAGGAAAGTGAGAAGAAATTTAAGGAATCTGAGGATGTTGCCATTTTGTTGTTGTTTTCAGCATACTCTCACCGGACTGGTAGACTCTGTATCAAACACAATGACTGGGTTATTTTGCTTTAATATTTCTGTGTACCATGCTGGATTCAAATCATTTTTTGTTGCAGTACTTGATTCTCATCTGGATCAGAGCATATCTGAGCCAGAGTAAAATTGGAACTAGACTTGAACTGAGCTTAGCTTAAAACTCAGCTAAGAAAACAACTCAATGCTAGGACTTCTGAGCCAGAAAGGCCCCTAGTGTCAAGAATCCCAACGCCCCTGTTGCAAAAACACAGAAATTTCTTAATGATGGCCAAATATCTCCGGTTTGATTGTCACGTCCACTTTCATAGAATTCCACAAATCCATCCTGAAAAATTCAAAAAGGAGAAAAATAAAAATTCTATTAGTTTTAATAATCTTTATAAAAATGCAATTTTGGAAAAAAACAACAAGAAAGAATTAATCTTTTGATTAGAGCAGTGAATATAATATACAAGAAGTGTTACTAAGATCACAATTATTAGCATCTTCATAATCTATTTACTAATTGATTGGGACTTATTTTATATATTCTGTTCAGACAGAACCCAAAAACAATTTTTACAGATTCTTCAAAGGAAACAAATGATACAAAGAATCAGAGAAAAGGCAAAAATTTGATAAATATTTCTTGATATTCACATGAAAGTATGTAAATGAGAAAGATTTAAGTTTCCTAGAAGACGAAAACTAATTTGCACGTAACAAGGATCTAAATGATACGTTTCCTGTTACACAAACTGCTTTATAAATAAATTTATGGAAAAATGCCAAGAGAAGACTTGACAGAATATTTGATAAGAAAGAATGTAGAGCTTAGAAATCACTTTGTTTTTCTCGGCCACCTGCTTCAAAATATTTTCTTTACTGATACTTGCTTAATTCTAATTATTTTTAGAGAAAAATATTATCATTATTATTATTATTATTATTGAGTGAGAGAGCAGCACATCAAAGTGATGCTGGGATACAAATATACAAAGCCCAATACAAGCATCATGACTACCCATCTATTAAGGGTACACCAGGCACATGCATCACAACCATATGTGCATGACATGGTGACCTCATATCAAGATAAACAGCACATGAACTTGCAGATGCAGACCAGTTGGAATTTTCTTTAGGTCAAGGAACCTATCCTGCTCAAAAGGTCCCTGAATAAGGACTGATTAAGGATGATATTATTAACATTCTTACTATTCATTATCATCAACATCATTTAATGTCTGCTTTCCATGCTGGCTGGTTTGGATGGTTCAACTGAAAACTGGTAAGTCTGGGGGCTGCACCAGGTTCCAATCTGATTTGGCAAGGTTTCTACAGCTGGATGCCCTTCCTAACGCCAACCACTCTGAGAGCATAGTGGGTGCTTTTTATGTGCCACCAGCATGGGTGCCGTTGACCTGACACTAGCATCAGCCACAACTATGGACTCATTTGGTTTGACAGGTCAACACAAGCACAGTATATCACCAAGGGTCTTGGTCAACTGTCACTGCCTCCATGAGGCCCAACATTCGAATGGTGCTTTGTATGTGCCACTGGTATGGGTACAAGTCATATGGCACTGGCATCAGTCACGACTATGATTTCACTTGATTCAACAGGTCTTCAAAAGCGCAGCATATCACCCAAAAGGTGTTTTTAATGGGCAAGTTACATGACACTGGCATTGGCCATGATTATGATCCCACTTGGCTTGACATCACTGCCTCCATGAGGCCTAACACACGAACTCTGCTTTTTACATGACACTGGCATGGGTTATTACCATTATTATTAATATACTACCCAATAAAAATATGACCATATAAAAACATAGCTTTGATATTGAGTACCAGTTTTAAGTCAATATCTGAAGCTCAAGTCAAATATAAATTTCAACAGTTGATGTAGGTTCTTGCTGTTTCTCTCATCATAGCCAACAAACTAACAATATTGAATATTTCTACAGCATATTACTAACTGAGCAAAAATAATTAGAAAGCAGAAAAAACACTCCAGAAGACCAATGAAATTTTAAAAATGGAATTTAAAATTCAACTTAGCATCTAGTTAAAGCATTGGATGTAGGCTGGACCAAAAGTTGCTGAGAAAAATTTCTGCCGAAAAACATGAAATGTGTTCATTTTTCATTTGTAAGAAATACTGCCTTCTATACAGGCAAGGCTAAAGTACTTAATGTTTAATTTAAAAAGCTCATCTCATCTCCACATACAGGATTGGTCTTGCCAAGCACTACAACTCTCTTGTAAGACCATCATCCAAATTATGAAGTTTGTCTTCAATTTGTTGCACAACCCATGAACTCTCTCTACTTATATGTTCATTATGCAGCCATTGAGCAGGAGGTTAACAAATTTGTTTGTATTGGTGTTGGTCAGCCTGAAAAATCCTTGGGAATGGCTCCTTTCCAGCAGACCACAAACCAATTTTTAAAAAGTATAGAATCAATGAGTTCAAGTGAATAGAAAACAGTGACGGTCATAGAAGAAAAGATGTGCCAGAAGCTAATCAAAGTAAGGACAAAATAGACTCAAAAAGTCAGACAAGTAGAAGATAGTGTAATAGCTGTAGAAGAGTGATGGAAAACAGGTCAGTAACAAGTTACTGTAAAAACACATGTAATTTATGCATTCCCCTCCCCCCGCAAAAATAAACTTTAGAGGTGTATAAATTACAGAAGTAGATCATTTACAGAATATTTTTTAGAAATTTTTTGCTGAAAAAAGACATAAACATTCATATTGTCAAGTTGACTCAATGTCAGAATAGGTTTTTACATAAAAAATAATGGCTGAAATATAATGAAGTTGACTTTTATTTATGCTGGATGGTATTATGCTTACTGTTTCTGTATAAATTTACTAAAACCATTAAATGGTTAACTACCTTTTGAAGTCTGATGTTCATGCTGGTAATCATGGTCCCAGCCATATTTTACATATTTTACTTGGTAGCTGATGTTTATTGGTAATTAAACTTAATTAGCAACACCTGTGCATGTTTATCAGCTTTGTTTTGTTGATAATTCTTGTCAACAACTTTTCCTGTGATCGCGATTTGAGAAGACATACAGCAGTATGCTAAAACCGAACATAATCTCTTGTGGGTAAGAAACATAAAATAAAGTTTTTTATAAAGAACACAAACACTTTGTAATTCATTAGCTTTTAATGTGATACCTGTTAAACAGAAATTATTTTTATTTAATAACAATTTTTAAAAATCTAATAAGTAAATGAAATTATGCTAAATACAACTAAATTGAAAACCTTTTCCCCTGGCCATATTGGCAATTCTGTAAACTTTTGGATGTAAATTTTACTGGAGTGTAAACTTTTTTTTAAACAATTTTTATCCTGAAAATCACCTGTATGCAAATTACATGGATTTTTACAGTAGTTGTCAGAACATTTTGAGAAATGAGTCAACTGGATTATGTCTTCCACTTGACTTGTTTAGCTGTCTTAAGTGGGCCAATGGAGAAATATGTTCATGACATAGATACACCATACCAGGTGATTAAATATTACTGATATGGATGGATAGTTCACAAAGAAATTGCAAAGACCTGAACAGTTAGTCAATGTAAATAACTTGCCTATTTCTCACAGAGTTGTTAATCATAGCAATGGCTAATGAATTCTGTAGATTCCAAAAATCACAAGATCATTACACCTGAATAGTGACTGGCTTTGAAGGTGAGAAATATACTGAGAATGTTATAATCATAGCATTCACTGAATCAGTCATGGGTACAAATGTGACAAGAAATTAGTTGATGTTGGTAATTCAGCTTGTTGAAATGTTTGGTTTCTACAAAGGTTAGACTAGTATAGATGAAGTGAGGGAAAAAAATAAAAAGATAATTTGGATTTATAGGAAAATTAATTTTTGGACTGTTAGCTTAGTTTTAAAAAGGGAAAATGTTTTAATATTTCCATCTCTACTATTTCTACAAGTTTTATCCCTAATTATCATTAGATGTTCTTCATGAATGATTACAGAGTACCGATTGAATTCAAACAGGGAGCATTTACTTCTAAACTAAGGCAAATAATATTCTTATCTACTAGATCACTGATGTTAGATTTTTAAGTTCTTTGTGATTATCTTTCAATAAAGGTAACCATACTGAGCATATATCATCATGGGATTTGCTGACAGGATTATCAGTAAGCATTATCAGGGTCCATCAAGAAAATCTGATGGCTTTTAAATTAATAGAATGTTGACAAATATAACATATTAAGCAACCTTTCAGTGAGTCTCAAACAGATGGCATAATGAAATGGTTTCGACACCTGGGCATAATCTTTCACAATCCTTTCTACTATAGGCACAAGGACTGAAATTTTGGGGAGGGGGGTAAATTGATTACATCGACCCCAGTGTGATGAAAGGATGAAAAGCAAAGCCAACGTAAGTGGAATTTGAACTCAGATGATAAGGACAGACGAAATGCTACTAAGCATTTTCCCCGGCATGCTAACGCTTCTGCCAGCTTCCCACCTTAATAATAATAATAATAATGGTTTCAAGTTTTGGCATGAGGCCAGCAGTTTGAAGGGAAGGGGTTAAGTCAATAAAACCATACCAGCATGGACAACAGAGATTAAATGATGATGATGAGGAGGAGGATGATAGCAATACTCTTTTGATTAAAGTATTGATGAAGCAATTGTAAAATTATCTAATAAAACATATTGCCCACTCCATTTGCCTTGTCAATATTTATACAAACTTTACAGTTATTTACAGATTTTCAGATATATTATCAGTAAAACTATCCATTTCCATTTTATAATTATATCTGATAACTGGGACTCTTGAACAGGCTACATAAACCAAACTCCAAAGTTAAAACATAAATGGTTTATATATATATATATCATCATGTGCGTGTATTATATATATATATATATATATATATATATATATATCACAACATCATAAGCGGAAAGTGTAACCTCTCGAAAGAGCTGTTCTTCACTCCTGCTCCAGAGCGTCGGCTGCGGGGTCATTCCGAAAAGCTCTACCTGCGACGATTTCATCTCAATCGAAGGAGAGGAGCTTTCTCCGTCTGGGTTGCGGATCCGTGGAACAAGCTGCCAGACGAGATGGTGAAGATGCCGACGACAGCTTTGTTCAAAGCCTCCCTTGACCTCAAGTGGCCTGAACTCTTTACATGAACACCACCCTGTACTTAACTCCATGTCCCCCTACATGGCCTTGCTATTTGCTTTTGAGCCAAATTAACTAACTAACTAACATATATATATATATACACACACACACACATCATCATATATATATATATTATTGAACACACATACACAATGTATGTGCTTTTCTGATTCATCAGTCAGCTGTGATTTGATGCACTGGAGGTGATCCTCTCGAAGTACCAGGTGTTAAAACACCTAGAAGTCCTAGAATTATGGGTGACATTCAGGAGCGATGGACAGCAATGCTTCACTATTTTTGTGGCTTATCAACATCAGGTACCTGAACTGGACCAGAGCCAAATTGTATAGCTTATCTATGACTATATATAAAATGGTGTAAACACCATCTGCTGGTATGCCCAAATGATGCACCCACAGGAATAATTCAAATAGGAATTAGAAGCAGCACAAGTGTTGTGAACATTATCGAACACACACACATAATGTATGTTCTTTGCTAGTTCATTGATCAGCTGTGATTTGTCGTGTAATAAAATACCAATATAAACAGTTGTAACTGTGATCACAAATTAACAGTTTAGAATGTAATCTTGTTTGGAATTATACAATTATTTATAGAAAGGCGTTTTATATCATTTCCAAGGTTTTCACCTGTGACTTTATTCATTTATATATCAAGCTATGTCATATCAATACCATGAACTCCCTTTCTGTCTTATCCTGAGGTCTACTGGTTTATGTTGCAGCTATTAAGAACTCTCCACAGTCAAGACTTTTCCTGACCTCCACCTATGACAGACGAATGTTGTTTGATATGAACTATGTATGTGCTTTTATGCACCAAGTACCTAAATAAGAGGTTCTCTCAAGGCTAATAATGCAGTATACAATGTTCTAATAAGGCATCCATGTTATGTGGGATATAAAGATTACCTCTGGTATTAATACTGCTCCTTTAGCTAATAATTAAATTTTAACAGGCATACTTGCTATTTGTGACATCAGCATCTGAAAAGATCCTAAAATTCTATATATCATAGCAGCAAGATCTGACTGATATAAAGTGACCAGTGCTTCCCACTCAAGAGACCAGAATATGATATGGGAACTCCAGTGCTGAAAAACAGATGAATTTCTACTGCTACAATCTGTGTGTTTTTATGCTCCATGCACCTAAATGAGAAGTTCTCTCAAGGCTAATTATGCAGTATTTGGTGTTCTAACTTTTTCATATCACTTGTGTGTATATATATATGTGTATATATATAGATATATTTCGCTTTTGGATTTGGTTTGCAAGATTCTTTATGTGAGTTCGTGTGTTGAAGCATATTCTGTTGTGTCTGGGGAGAGTGATACTCTTTCAGTGCCTTATAATTTAGCACACTCACCGGTAAAATTTCCACTCATTTACTTATTTATTTTTCTAAAATTTTCCGTGCGTCTTGCAACTTTTTCAATAATTGTTGACTCAACTAGACTCAACAAAGTTGTAGACTCAACTAGTTGTTGACTCTCTATAGAAAAGGTTGCAAGACGCAATGAAAATTTTAGAAAAATGAATAAGTAAATGAGTGGAAACTTTACTGGTGAGTGTGTTAAATTATAAGGCACTAAAAGAGAATCACTCTCCCCAGACACAGCAGTGTGTATATATATATATATAATGAAAGGTATAATGAATAAATGCTCCAATTGGTCAAAGCAGCTTTATAACATTCCCATATTATCATAAATCGAACACAAATATATATCAAAACATCAAGGCATCCAATGATAAAACCCAGTAGTATAAAATATACACATATATATGAATACAAGGTGATAAAACCTAAAAGGGTAATACAAGTGGAACGAAGAAAAGTATATGGATTAAATTAATGCATAATAAAAGCAACTAAAAATTTAAGGCAATAAAACTAAAATAATATAAATTAAGAGCAAAGTAGTAACCAGAGATGAGTCCATTCAAATCCATCTCTACGATCATTTCAAAAGATAAAGTAAGGCAACATCTTTTGAAATGATCGTAGAAATGGATTTGAATGGACTCTTGGGAGCGTTTATTCATTATACCTTCCATTTTATATATATATATATACACACACACACATAATACTATACATATTACACATCATCGTTTAACATCCGCTTTCCATGCTAGCATGGGTTTGACGATTTGACTTAGGACTGGTGAACCAGATGGCTGCACCAGTCTCCAATCTTGATCTGGCAGAATTTCTACAGCTGGATGCCCTTCCTAATGCCAACCACCCCGAGAGTGTAGTGGGTGCTTTTATGTGCCACTGGCACGAGGGCCAGACAGGCGGTACTGGCAACGGCCACGAAAAAATCGTGTTTTTTAACGTTACACCGGCACAAGTGCCTGTAAGGCGATGCTGGTAACGATCACACTTGAATGGTGGTTTTTAAGTGCCACCAGCATGAATGCCAGTTAGCCACTCTAGCAACGATCACACTCAGATGGTGCTCTTAGTGCTCCACTAGCACGGATGCCAGTCATCAAATTTGAGTGTTTGTGTACAATCACACACTATACTATACATACTATGTAGTTTTATATCAAATGTACTAATATACTAAATGTATGCATACTTAGTAATGCTCAGTATGACAATTACAATTATTCAAAGCTTGTAATCCTTTACAAAACTATTATTTTCGTGCTTACATACTTTTCCTTTCACATTCTGTGATTTTATGTCAATGTCCTAAAAGGTATTCACACTATCTGACAATGATGACATTTAAGTTGACGTCAGAGAAATTGAGATAAACCTCAAAGTAACTGACATTAACAGGGCACAAAATTGAAACTGATAATGACGAGTTTGACGTTGATGTTGACAGGACTGAGGTTATCAATGACGAATATGAAGGGAGGGGCATATAATATAGAACATATATCCTTTCAACAAGATGGGATGGTGTTATAAATGAAATTTTTACTGGCCAGTCATTTTGCAGTGTTACTTATTTATAAATGGCACATATTGTTGTTGAGAGAGAATCCAACTCATGCCAGTATGGAAAACGGATGCATGACGATGATGTTGATATATATCATCATCATCATTTAGCATCCATGTTCCAAACTGGCATATGTTGGATAACTTGACAGGATCTGACAAGAGAGGTATCAAGCTCCAATATCTATTTTGGTATGGTTTCTACAGCTGGATGCCCTTCTTAACACCTACCATTTTACAGACTCTATTAGGTGTTTCTTTCATGTCACTAACACAAGTGAGATTGCCAAGTATCTTGCAAGACAAGATCCCTTGATTTGTAGGGCATATAGTATTGAAGCGGGTAGCTTGTGCCAAGTGTTGAGAGGCAAGGGTATGATAGAGGGATCAGAATAGGAGTCTTGATGTAGAGGAGATACATGGCTGCCCCAGCTGAAAATGGAGAGATAATGGGGGTGAGGTTTGTCAGGACATTTTGTAACAGCACAAAAGGGTGAATGTGGGAAGATAGAGATAGATGAACAGGAGGAAACAGTGTAAGTTCAAAAGAGTTTGGGGTGAGTAACAAATGGTTGGAGATAAAGAGTATAAGGTTATAGGCATGCAGTGAATGACAAGCAGGTAAGTGGTGAAAATCAGCTTGGGGGAAGGTGAGGGATATAGGAGTGGGTCATAAGGGAAGAGATAAAATGGTAGTACAAAAAGAGGGAGGTGGAGAAGAGCATGAACTGCAAGGAAGAGATGTTTAGCAACAAGTGATATAAGGTATGTTAGTATGAATACCAAGAATGAAAATGATGAACATGGGTGGAGTAAACGATGACGGATATAGGACAGTGTTCAACAATGTTATTTTGTAATATTGAAAATGCAAGGTGGGTGACATGGAGAGGTGCCTAGTAGCACAAAAGTGTAGGGGATGGAATATGTGAATCTCAGCTTGGCAGAATCATTAGCACGCTGGGAAAACTGCTTATGCTTAACAGCATTTTGTCTTTATGTTCTGAGTTCAAATTCCACAGTGATCGACTTTGCCTTTCATCCTTTCAGGGTCGATGAAATAAGTACCAGTTACGCAATGGAGTCGCTGTAATCGGCTAGCCCCCTCCCCCAAAGTTTCAGGTCTTGTGCCCACAGTAGAAAGGATTGTTATTATTATTATTATTATTATTATAGCAGCTGAAATAGTACTGAGATCTTTTCGGTTTGAGCGGCAGTTTTTTTAAATAATTTCCACGTAACTAAACACTTTTAAACTTCGTATACTGGTAGAATGTGTTTATAAAACATCTTTTTCTTTTGGGTTTATTGAGAAAATTCTATAGTCTGTAAGATATTTGGTTTTTTTTCTTCAATTTCTGCAATTTCAACCAATCAATGACGTCTATTGAGGTAAAAAAAAAAAAAAACATGCTGTGCCGTATGAATATGTCCCTCGTTTAAGAAACAGATTGGGTTTATTCACATTTCTGAAGAAAAAAAAGATACCCTTCCCTCCACCCCTAACCCTAAAACAGATTGAAATGCTAATTTCAGGTTGATACTAGGGTCATAATTATGGGTGACACTTTCATATGACACAGCTAGAAAAAACTGCCGTTCAAACCGAAAAGATCCTAGTACTGTAGTTAGAAGAGTGATGGAGGGACGGGAGGTGGGAAATAGGTTGTGGGGAATTACTTAACCTCGCTTTTGGGTGGACAGGTCTTTTCTGGCACAGCGGAGAAATCACGTTAACACCTTCACCTCAAAGATATTTTGCTTTCAAAATGAAATATCTCTAAGTATGGCAATTATAAACAACTGGTTCCCCCACTCAAATGTCACACGAAGTCATATTATAGCTTAAAACATGAAAAACTTTAGCTTCATTTTAATAATGCTCTGACAGATGCAAGTTTTATGGCGATCCTAGAGCTATAAAATAATAGAACAAGCAGCAGACAGCGCAGTTGTTAGGTATGACCTGGGTCACAGCTGGTCAAATTTTATCAAAGGTAAGCTAAGCAGTGTTTATCGTTGGTACATTAATTCAGTATATATTTAATAACACGTAACTCTTGAGATCGTCTATCGAAATCAGCTCCAATTTCGTGCTGAAAGAGAGAGGGGGGAGGAGGGTTTAATGAATAAATCAGGGATTGACTATCTGAAATATTCTCTTACGGAATAGATTTTCCTAAATATCTCTTGAAAATATAATCTAATCTATTAGAACTGTTTGGTATGAATTTTCCTTTTAAAAATGACAAAATAAGTAAAAAAAAAATTTTTTTTTTTTTTTTAATGAAAATCACACCGTAAACAAGAAAATAGAGGATAAAATTTGCCGATAGAAACTGAGATAATTAAGGGGAAAGAGAAGAATATTAGATGAGAGAAAATTTTTACATCACGGTGGGAAGAAAAAAATAATTACTGAACTGATTAACTTGCAGTTTACTAGTACTACTGCTATTATTATTATTTACTACGCTGACAGCAAACAGGAGAGAAGTATTGAAGTAGTAGTAGTAATGACCGCCAGTCACTACTACGCCAGACACTGCCTCATTGATGGAAAAAAAAAAATCTAAATCAATGTGTAGGTTTGGAGTTTAAGAACTCTGGAACGTTCAGAGACTGAAGGGGAAAACTGAAAATCAAAATGAATTACTGTAAATAAGTGGGGGGAAAGGACGGTAGCATAGTTTCCTGGCAGCTGATTGGCTAAAAATATTGGTCAGTAAGTCAAATAACTAGCAGGAGCTTTAGCATTAATGGTGGCTGCTAACACTAACATGAATGAATCAACAAGGATTTACAAATCAACCTGTAGTTGAAAGTATCACAAGGTATCCACTTCAGACAACAGCTCTGTCATATAATAAATTTAGAGTAATAAAACTATCAAACGATAGAATGTTTCCCTCTTTGCTCAACTCTACAGGCACAGAATGCGATAGGAAGGAGTGGAAACGAGTGATAAGAGAATAGATTTTTCACCATATAATTTAAGCTACAGTTTTCATTTATTTTAATTACAATTCAGTTGCAAATTTATTTCAGTTTTAGTTAACACTGAATCAGACTTTAATTCTTCTACATAAATTATGTATAGTATTATATAGCAGAATATTTTAAGACTGTCAATAAGAACGTGATAATGTTGAGTAATTAGCGTTGCCAAGAAAAAAAAAGGTAATTACAATTGTTTGTGTGATTATAAAGAACAAGTCAAATCTTAAACGGGAAGACGATATGGTTGAGGCGGGGTCGATAGTTAGAAGAGTTCGGGGAATGAAAGAGGAGCTGGAAACCAATGTATTGATATATCGAGGGGAGTAGGGAGTCTTTCAGTTCAGTTTGAGTAAACTGGAAGTCCATGTTGCTGAGGTGAGTGACGGAGAGATTGGAATCAGCATGGGTGCTGATACTGGATATCAGAATAAAGTTGAAATATATGGTACAAAGCGAAAGGACTGAGCAAATTCCCAATGATTTCCTAATTATCAAATAACTAATGTCTTACAAATATAACTTTTCTCTTTTTGTGTTCAAGCCATTATTTTCTACAAATTAATAATGGTTTCAAATTTTGGCACAAGGCCAGCAAGCTCGGGTGAGAGAGTAAGTCAATTAAATCGGCCCCATTGCTCAACTGGTACTAATTTTAGTATTTGAAATGGATGAAAGGCAAAGTTGACCTCAGTGACATTTGAGTTCAGAACGTAATGATGAATGAAATGCTGCTAAGCAGTTTACCTTGTGCGCAAACGATTCTACCACCTCACCATCCTTTTCTATAATTTAATAGTGAATATATATATATATTTCTTTATTGTCCACAAGGGGCTAAACATAGAGGGGACAGACAAGGGGATTAAGTAGATTACATCGATCCCAGTGCGTAACTGGCACTTAATTTATCGACCCCGAAAGGATAAAAGGCAAAGTTGACCTCGGCGGAATTTGAACCCAGAACGTAACAGCAGAAGAAATACAGCTACGCATTTCGCCTGGTGTGCTAACGAATCTGCCAGCTCGCCGCCATATATTCAATATATATATATATATATATATATATATTATATATAGAGATAAAAAGGGAAATAGAAAAACTATATCCAGATATATTCTACATCTGATCATAAAGATTTTGTTCTGATACAACAGGCTTCCACAGTTTCCATCAACCTGATTCACTCACAAGGCATTGGTCAGCTTCTTAACCACACAGCCACATCTGCACCTAACTGTGGTTAAAAACAGGAAGGAACTGAAAGTTAATGCAAATATGAATTACAAAACAAAAAAATCTCATTAATTGCATCACATGCCCACGATGCAATGAGAATTATATTGGCCAAAGGAGATCAAAATTAATATGCTGGGTTAGAGTACATAAACAACAAATCAAACATTCACCTCTTAGAAATGCTCCCTAGAGTGAACATCTAGACATTTTCACAAATGGAAAATTGAAAATTTTTTCTACAAGCGAAGTAGCTATTTCGAAAATCTCTATAAGAGATGAAAGTAGTAACTATACTGGGAAGTAATGTTTATCACCATATCAATATGGTCATTCCATAGGAATCGGTGTTACTACTGTTTTTAACCATGGGAGGATTCTCCTCCAGTTGGTTATCAATGCAATCTGCACTTGATATATATAGCAAGCATGAAAGTGAATCCCTATCATCCTCTAGCAGACAACAGAATCACCAGACCTTACGTGGGGGAACACCAATCCACTAGAGATAGCAGTAATTCACTCCAGCTCACAATATATAGAAAACCAAGCGACAATCAGTCACTGATCTTGCAACAAGTAAAGTAGCGCAAATAGATATTGAAAGCATAGTTGTTAGAATAAGAAAGGGCTGTGCAAAGCATAGAGAACTTCAACCTCTGTTGGTAACTAAGGGGCTCTCCCTCAGAGTGAAAGGCAGGTTGTATGATGCCTGTGTAGGAACAGCTATGTTACATGGCAGTGAAACATGGGATCTGACAACAGAGGACTTGTGAAGGCTTGGAAGAAATGAAGCTGGCATGCTCCACTGGATGGGTAGTACCAGTGTGCATGCACAACGGAGTGTAAATGATTTAAGAGGAAAACTGGGTATAAAGAGGCATCAGATGTTGTGTGCAAGAGAGAAGACTGTACTGGTTTGGTCATGTGATGCATATGGATGAGGACAGCTGCTTAAAGAAATGCAGATCTCTGATTGTGGAGTGAATCTATTGAAAGGAGTAAACCCACGAAGATGTGGGACCAGGAGCTGTGGCAATTTGCTGTGCTTCAGAAGATGTGTCAAGCTAAGTAAAATTGAAGTCATCCATACATACAAGCTTGTCCTTTACAAGCACAGGTGTAGCGTAAAATGCATTCCTGCCAGTGCTCTGTAAACGCACCTGTGCTGGTGGCATGTAAAATGCACGAAGCACACTCTGTAAAATGGTTGGCATTAGGAAGGGCATCCAGTCATAGAAACCATGCCAAAACAGACAACTTGGGTCTGGACATCTCCCCAGTTGGTCAACTCCTGTCAAACCGTCCAATCCATACCAGCATGGAAAATGAACATTAAACAATGATGATGATATATAATGTGTGTGTGTGTATGCATGTTTTCTATTTTTAATTATATGGAGTTTTTCTATACAGAAAGAAATGGTTTCTAACAAAGATACAAAGCTTCGTCTCTGGAATGTAGATAACAATAAAAATCCATATTCAACTTGAGAAAAGACTTGCATATTTTTACTGTCTCATTTGTGTGTGTGTATGTGTATAAAGGAAGCATGTAGGTTTATAGGATGTACACAGGACAGCTAAAAGTCTTGGCTAAGTTATTTTGGTATGAATTTTATTGTATACTATAATACTAGTTACTTGGCTGGCTGCCTTTATTTTGTCCAATTCCAGACAATTTTATACAGTGTCTCATCTACTGGAAATAGAATATGTTGTGGTGTTAATTTTTCAGTATATTTTCTTTTCTCTTTTTTTTTTTTTTTAGTATATTTAGTATTTTACTCTAAGTCTGATTTAATATATTAAACTGCTTCAATAAACATGAACTCTAATGGGGAATATTTGTGGTGAATGGTGAGAAAAAAATAGTTTCACAGCAAGTGTTAAGAAAAATACTGAGCTAGTTTACCCCCAACAGAGTAGTGGTTCTGAACCATTTTTTACCTATGGACCTCTTTGATTCATATTTTTATCTACCTATAATCCTTGAATATGTTTATAATTAGATATTACTGAGAATTGTATTTAAAAAAATTAAAATAATTTATGTAAGTGTGACTGTGTAGTAAGGAACTTGCTTCCCAACCACATGGTTCCGGGTTCAATCCCACTGCATGGCCCTTTGGGCAAATGTCTTCTACTATAGCCTCAGGCTGACTAAAGCCTTGTGAGTGAATTTGGTATGTCAGATATATGCGCACACGTGTGTGTATGTGTGATGTCTGTCTTTCCTTCCATCACTGCTTGACAACTGGTATTGGTGTGTTTATGTCCCTGTAATTTAGTGGTTCACCAAAAGAGACCAATAGAACAACTACTAGGTCTAAAAACAGTCACAGGGTTGATTCATTCAACTAAAACTCTTCAAGGCAGTGCTCCAGCATAGCCACAGCCAAATGACTGAAACAAGTAAAAAAAATAAATAAAAGAATTCCAGAAGTATAACCAATTTATTGCACGTAAATATTAATAACAGCATCTTATATGGACCCCTATTGAGAACCACAGCCATAGAAGATTGTGAATTTTTTTAATACTTAGTATACAGCATTAGTTTTCAAGCTTGAACTCTGTATTAGTGCACTAAACTACCGAAAGAAAATGATATCAGCTAATTCCTTTCTGGCCTGTAATCTAGGATAATAAATACAAGACAGAAAGGTAGTAAAAGTTAATTATTTTGTCCTCAGAGAATTTTTGAAACCTTATAATGGCAAGCAATAAACTGAAATAATTGGAAATATCTTGTAATGTCCTAAGTTGTTCTTGTAACAATAAACTAATGAGTATTTGACCATGACAGGAAACAAAATGATTTCAGTCCTGATATTATCTTTCATACTTGGAAAGGTGAAATAAGAAGCAGTTGTAAACTGAGATTCATTTCACTATATTCTGTTTTCTATTAAACTGCATCCAGTAAAGGAAGAGAAAAAAAGACATATATGACAATGATAATTGATATACATGACCATCATTCAGTCTCCATTTTCCATGTGCTGGCATGGGTTGGATGGTTTGACAGGATCTGTTGAACAGCAGGATTTCACTGAGATCCAGTGTCAACTTTGGTATCATTTCTTATTTCTTTATTGCCCACAAGGGCTAAACATAGAGGGGACACACAAGGACAGACAAAGGAATTAAGTCGATTACATCGACCCCAGTACGTAACTGGTACTTAATTTATCGACCCCGAAAGGATGAAAGGCAAAGTCGACCTCGGTGGAATTTGAACTCAGAACGTAACGGCAGACGAAATACCTATTTCTTTATTACCCGCAAGGGGCTAAACATAGAGGGGACACACAAGGACAGACATAGGTATTAAGTCGATTATATCGACTCCAGTGTGTAACTGGTACTTAATTTATTGACCCCGAAAGGATGAAAGGCAAAGTCGACCTCGGCGGAATTTGAACTCAGAACGTAACGGCAGACAAAATACCACTAAGCATTTCGCTCGGTGTGCTAACGTTTCTGCCAGCTTGCCGCCTTATCTTTGGTATCATTTCTATGGCTGGATGCTTTTCCTAGCACCAACCACTTAACAATATGTCTGAGTGTTTTTTTGTTTTTTTTACTTGGCAACAGCATGAGTGAGGAAGCTAAGTAACTTGCAAGACAGGAATTTAAAAAATTTGGGGGAAAAGGAAAATAAAAAAGCTCTTGTTACTAAGTGGGAGAGGGGAATTTGAGAGGGAGAGGTAGTGTTATGTCAGGTGTTGAAAGGCTAAAAAAGTATAAAAGAGGGACAAGTATAGAAGTCTTGCTAAAGAAGAGATACATGGCTACTCCACATTATATAACAGTGGATAGGAGTAGTTGGGAAAATCAAGTAGTCTTCTGAAAAATCATGTAACATTTTAAAATTTTAACCAATAATAATACAGTTAAAAGTAGTTGTCCTAAGTTTAATCTTCTAAGAATTTCAACAATTTGCTTTTCAAAAGTTGGGTGCTGCCACATCATTACTGCTCTTGCCCTCTGGATGGAAAAAAAAAGTTTCAAACACCCCAGGTGGCTAAAGTTACTTGACTGAGCAAGGACTAAAACGCTTATATGAAGAAATGGACTAATATAGGCAGCTTTTACATGTCTCAACAATTTTTTTTTAAATACTAAAGCAACAATGATTGACAGAAAATGAAAGAACATCAGAATGAATGTTGGCTTCCAGACTTTGGATCAATTACCAACAGTTCCAATAGCACCAAAAATTCTAAGCAACATTTTAATTACTATTTAGATTATAAAAGTTACCAACAGTTTAATTACTATTTAGATAATGAAGGATACCAACAATTTAATTACTATTTAGATTCTGAAGAATGGTACTAACAAGTATTTAATTTATCTATTTCCTTTGTATCTTTAAGATGTTTGTCAGGTTGGCACTTTAATGAACAGGTCAATGAGTTTAAAGTTTCAAAAACAATGGTGAGTATGTAGGTAATTAATTGATTAATAGTAGGTATTCTATCAGTTTCTAAAGGTTTGGAAAACAGCCAACAAATTGGTAACAAACAATACAAAGAAGCAAAACTCTATTTTATATTTTACATACAGCTTGCATTGTGATACAATCTCTTCATCAGCTGTTGACTGGAGACGATAATGATTTCAACAACTACGATAGTATTGATCCCTCTAGTTGTGCCAAGCAGCATTGGTGCTACTAAGAAATAGCTGGGTTCTTTTAGCCCACTTGTAGCATGCTTTCCCCCACTCCATTATCCATGTAGCCACCTTATCAAACTATGTAGTCATTATTTTGTTTAATCACGAGCTGAACATTTGCTCTTTGTTCTTACAAGTATCTGTCATATCCATGACAAATCATTTTCTGCTCCCCACTCCGGTTCCTGGAATCACTGTTCCAATGTACTTATTAAGTCCTATGCCATGAGATATGTTCTAAATAGATTCAGCAAAGTTCACGAGTTGAATTTAGAAAAAGACTTTATACAAATAAATCTAGTACTACCATACTATTGCTGTGGCAGTTTCTGCTGCTACAATTACTACTACTACTACTAGCACCACCAGTGATAGTAACTGTGATAGTAGTAATAACAGTGTAGACAAAACAACATAAGATAAACTAGAGAACTAAGGCCTATGATACTGACTCAGCAAATCTAAAATAAACATAAATACATGACATCATAATCATTTGATTTTTCCTCTCTTTTTCTTTTATTCTGGAATTGAACCTGATTCTTGTACAATTAACCTTTCAACACTAATCTACCAAGGTAACCAGGAATGGTTACCATGATACAGACTTCCTATTTTAAAGGGATCTTAATTAAAACCTTCCATCCAGCTTAATAATGACAAAGTGGTTTTAATAAATTCTTCACTATTTTCAAAATTAATTGAAACAAAGTCTGCATATTTAAACAAGGTAGCAAAAGAGTTAAACTTTAAATAGGCAAAGTATTGTTTTTGACTGCTTTAGTATAAACACTTAAGGATCAGGCAGAACGTGTGGTAATGGGGCCTTATTTATATCTAAAATTTCTCTTCCCACTATAGGTACAGGTGTGGCTGTGTAGTAAGAGGCTTCCTTACCAACCACATGGTTCCGGGTTTAGTCCCACTGCATGGCACCTTGGGCAAGTGTGTTCTACCAAAGCCTTGTGAGTGGATTTGGTAGACATAAATTGAAAGAAACCTGTCAAATATATGTATATGTGTGTGTCTGTGTTTGTTACCCACCACTTCTTAACAAGTGGTGCTGGTGTGTTTATGTCCCGATAACTTAGCAGTTCAGGAAAAGAGACTGATAGAATAATCACCAGGCTTTAAAAGGTAAAAAAGGGAATAAGTACTGGGGTTGTGACCCAGGATGACATGGGACAAGGTGGTGAAGCATGATCTTCAAGTGCTGGGCCTCAGGGAAGCAATGCCAAGTTACTGAGACCTTTGACAATATGCAGTGTTTGAGAAGACTGTCAAGCCAAGTGAGATCATAATAGTAGATGATGCCGGTGTCATGTAACTGGCATGTAAAAAGCACCCTTCAAATGTTGGACAGTATGCTGTACTTAAGAGCTGTCAAGTCAAGTGAAATCATAGTCATGGTTGATGCCAGTGCCATCTGACTGGCACCTGTGTCAGTTGTACATAAAAAGCACAGTTTGAGCATTGGGTTTCATGGAGGCAGTGACAGGTGACTAACACCTTTGGCAATATACTGTGCTTGTGAAGACTTGTCAAACCAAGTGAGATTGTAGTTGTAGCTGATGCTGGTGTCACATCAATGGTACTTGTGCTGGTGTCACGTCAGTGGCACGTAAAATGCACACACTACACTCTTGGAGTGGTTGGCATTAGGAAGGGCATCCAGCCATAGAAACCATACCAAATCAGATTGGAACCTGGTGCTGCTCCCTAGCTAACCAGTTTTCAGTCAAATCATCCAACCCACGCCAGCATGGGAAATGGTCATTACATGATGTTGATGATTCGTTCAACTAAAATTCCTCAAGGTGATGCCTCAGCATGGCCACAGTCTAATGACTGAAACAAGTAAAATATAGAAAAAATATACACTAGATATAACCACCACTGCTAAAATAAGGCCATCATCGTCATTTCACATCTACTCTCCATACTGGCATGGGTTGGATGGTTTGTCAGAGTCTAAATTAATTCTTATTTGAAATTATTGCCCTCCTGGATAGATTGGGAGTCACATCTCTCTCACACATCTCCATTTTTGGACACCAACCACATGAAACTAAAGAGTCCTCTCTATCCTATGTTGTCTCCATTCAATTGTTTGTTTGCCAACCACTTTACAGAGTTTATTGGATACATTTTGTCACAGCACCAACACTAGAAAGATTGACTTGTCCTCAGCATGACTAAAGGAATCTTCTCTACCCTACAATATCACTATTTACTCACCAACCAAAACAAAACTGTTACATAATGAACATAAAGGGACAGATGTGGCTGTTGTGCTAAGAAACTTGCTTCCCAGCTACATGATTCCAGGTTCAGACCCACTGCATGGCACCTTGGGCAAGTGTCTCCTACTATACCCTCAGGCTGACCAAAGCCTTGTGAGTAGATATGGTAGACAGAAACTGAAAGAAGACTGTCATATATGTGTGTATGTGTGTGCGTTTCTTTGTGTTTATCCCACCACTACCACTTGACAATGAATAATGCCTTAGAACACTGCCTACCTACAGGTACATAATTCCCTCGTGATTGGTGAGAGATTCACCTCAAGGTTAACACAAGTACATTTTGAGGTATCTGACTTACACTGACTGATAGACAGATGTCTCTCCATTACCACCTATTGGGATACAAGCAGATGACCCATTTTATAGGGCCGTTTTTTAATCAAATTTTTAAAAATTCAACTTTGTATTAAGAATATTAATAATGGTTTCAAATGGCTCAAGGCTAGCAAGTTCAGGGGAGGAGTAAGTCGATTACATCAATGCCAGTACTCAACTGATACTTATTTTATTAGCCCTGAAAGGATAAAAGGCAAAGTCGACTTTGGTGGAATTTGAACTCAGAATGTGAAGATGGACAAAATGCCACTAAGCATTCCACTTGGCATACAAACAATTCTGCCAGCTCACTGCTATCTTAAGAATATTAATAATGAGAATACTAATGGCTAAGTCAGAAAAGTAGCAGATAATCAGCAATGAGGTTGACAGTTTAATTCTTGTTTATATCACAATGTTATGTCCATAAACAAAACATTTAGCCTGTCCAATTTATCTATATAAGCAATAGAATTAATGAACTTTAAGTATAGAGTTTAACTTTTCATGTAGGCTTGGAGAGAACTCTGAGCTTTCATATGTTGATTTATCCTGGTCAAACTATACAAAGATGAAGCCCCCAACTATACGCCAGTGGCTTTATGAGTTGAGGAGGCAAGGGAGATGTAACAGAAAATCCCAACAAGTTAATCCTAGGTTTTGTTTACATGCCTGGAATTTCTTCTCTTATCTTACAACTGATTTACTTATAAAACTGAGGTCACTTGGATTTCAGTGTTAACAAAGACATCCAGTAGTAAACTTATCTGTTATGGCATGGTGGGCTAAGATGATTAAAAGTCCTGGTGGACTCTTATCTGCACACTAAATCCATTGCTGACAACACCTCTGCACATGGCTTGTATGCTTCTCACAAGCCATTCACCTAATCCTAGCTTCTTTTCTGCAACCCTCAAATCACCAAAGAAAGAGCTCTGTCAAAGACTTTCTCCAGATTGATAAATGCTGGCTACAGTAGCTAACTTGTAGCTAAGTATTTCTCCTGCCACTCGAAGATGGCATCAGCAGTGTTTTTCTGTGATATAAAACATAACTAAATTTCATCAAGGCTAAGTCTTCCTAATCTATTAAACCATACCTCTTTCCAGAATTTTCATCACCTAATTAAGCATTTTGATACCTCTATAATTACTTCTCCCTAAAATGTCTCTTTTACTTTTGTAACAGCTAACTATAATGTTGTTATACCAGTCATTGTGTATGACACCTTCCTGTGCAGCATGATTGACTATACAAGCAACTAGTTTGTATCCTACTCCATGCAATACTTTAAGCATCTCAGCAGTAATTCTTGGTGGTTCAGTGGCTTTGCTTTATCCATCATACTGCAGGCTCTTAGAATGGCTGGTCCTTCCATTGGGTCTATGCTGGCAAAACTCCCTCTCCCACACATTCTCCACATTTAACAAGCTTTCATTGTAGTAATGATGGGATGACTCAATACTGAGAATACAGGCTTGAATAAGGTACAAGATGCTGAACAACTTTGAAGTCATTTCAAATATTTTTAAAACCTAAACAATGCAAGTTATAAAAAATTAATAATATAGGTGATGGTTAGTATTAAAACTGAAATATTGATAGACCAGGCAATAATACAAATCATCTGTCTGTATTATTAATTTTTCATAATTTGCACTGTTATACTACAAGATATATATTATGTAGATAACATTAAAATCTAAGCTGTGTCTCCTCAAACTATCTAAAAGACTCCTAATTACTAACTATATGTAAACACTTGATCCAAATGTAAATTTCATATTTGATTCTCTGGAGAATTTCTAATAGGAGCTATCTTACATATTTCTCCCACACGTATAATTTTGTAACTCCTAATAGCAAATGAAACATGTGTAATGGTGGATAAATAATACCAAAAGTCTTTCACTCTCCTGTTTTGACCTACAACACACACACACACATATACCGAATGGGTAAAACATAACAACATGTATGATGTTACATTAAATAATATGTTCCAAAAATTATAGAGAGGCGAAACAAATTGAAAATACACACATAGAATGTTGCTCAATCCTCATCAGTTATCGTCCAAAGGAGCATAACAATTTCATGCCTTTAACAATAATATTGTTCACCTTTGGTGACGCCAGTAATGAGAAGCCTTTGGGAAATAGCGAACAAACAAGGGACAGTGAAGAAAACAAACACAACAGAATGTGAACATACAAACACAATGAAATGAATATATATTATTCAAACAAAATAATATAGAATAAGGCCTTGTGGATCAAGATGAGATGAATAGTGAAAGAACAAAAGGGAGAGAGACAAAAACAAACAAAATGTGAACATATATATATATATATATATATATATATATATATATAACAGTTTCAGAGTGGCAACATGGAAACAGAAGTATTTTATGGGTTAGGTTTCTGTAGGTTAGTATGCTTTTGAAACTCCTTAACACTTTTGTTAACATCCTATGAATGAAAATGGCACACCATATATGAACTTGCAACGATAAGTCATACATCAGATGAATCAAATGATGAGTTATTAAATAATGACTTATTAGACAATTAGTAGACTAGATAATAAGTGTTATTATATCCCAAACCTGGTTTGGGATATAATGATACGAGCATTGTGAATGTGTTTCTATAATATGCCAAATTAGGAGGGGCTCAAAAGTGATACTATCATCTGCAGTTCCAAGCAGATGTAACAATGAAATTCAAGGCAAGCTAGTCATTAAAAAAAAAAACTGTTGGGAGAAAAGCAAAAGCCTACCAGAGGAACATCCCTCTGAATTCAGCCATTTTCATTAAAACAAAAAAAAAAGTTTGCAAAAAGAAAAAAAGATTCAACCTGTTTCTTTTGAGAATATGGAGATTATTGTTCACCATTCAGTCCAGCAAGTAAAACTTTGTAATTAGGTGTATCAGTTTTAGGTTATGGGGTTTTCAAGGGTTCACAAAAGAATATATAAGAATATACAATATATATAAACAACATCACAACACACAATAAATAAAAAATATATATAAAAGGAAGAAAAAGGAAAACTCGGTACCCCATTTCAACATACAAGTCTCCACATCATTAACCAAATCATGTTTCAGAATACTCCAAAAACATTTCCAACCCAACCACAAGTACCACAAAGTAATAAACCAATACAACGTAAAATTAAATCCCACAGCTTATGTCTTCAAAATAGGAAAAAAAAAAAAAAAAAAACTGTAGCCACCTAAAACTTTCTAAAGGTAGAAACCAAAACTAAATACACAACAGCAACAATTGCAATATCAGCACTTCTCCATCTTACCCTCTGAAAGGAAATTGTGTCACAAGTAATATTATCTATAACCACAACACTACATCAGCTACTACATTCACATATATACAGGCTCAGCAGCAAACCTGTTCAAGACACGATACAACCAACATACATTCACTTTGCAACCCAAATAGGAAAAATGACACCTCGTTATCCAAATAATATATGAACATTAAAATAAAAAAAATATTCCAATTCACATTAAATGGAAGATATTATGATACGCACAGCCATACCAATGTAACAAGAAACCCTGTTAGCTTTGTACCAATGAATCCTACCACATTCTCACATTTAGGAATCAAATTCTGATCTAAGACTTCCAGCAAACACAAAATCTAGAAAATGGTAAAACATTTCAAACCAATAGTTTTCTTCTAAAGACTAAACTTGACAATATCTCTCCCTTACCTGCCATCAGCACAAACTATCCCCATAATACATACAAACACTAACATTACAACTTTCCACTAACAAATACTGTAGAAACTCCTCCAACTTTCAACTGAAATACCTACAAAAGAATTTCTAACATGTGAGTATATATACACACATATACATAAACATACATAGGTGCAATCATGCTGGAGGATTAAAGTGATTTAGAAATTTGTGTATTCTTACATACATGTATATGCACACATTTTTATAATCTCTTGAATAAACCCAAAATAATATATCATAAATATTTTTACTAATATCCACACTTGGAAACAACAGATAATTTTTTTCCAAATGCCACACGAGTGGCTGTGTGGTAAGTAGCCTGGTTACCAACCATATGGTTCCAGGTTGAGCTCCACCATGTGGCACCTTGGGCAAGTGTCTTCTATTATAGCCTCAAACTGACCAAAGCTTTGTGGGTGGATTTGGTAGACGGAAACTCTGTGTATGTGTTTGTCCTCCCACCATCACTTGATAACCGATGTTGGTGTGGTTACATCCTTGTAGCTTAGCGGTTTGGTGAAAGAAACCGATAGAATAAGTACTAGGCTTACAAAGAATAAGTCCCGGGTCAATCTGTTCAACTAAAGGCGGTGCTCCAGCATGGCTACAGGCAAATTACTGAAACAAGTAAAATAGTAAAAACAGGTAGTACCAAGTCTACATCATTACTGGTAGCAATACTACATATAGCGACCTATATAAATCCTTTGAACAGACATTATTATTATTATTATTATTATTATCATCATTACTAGCACTATGACCCAGCAACACCGGGTCATAGTGCTAGTGCATGCATATACAGCTGCGTGCGTGCACACATACACGTGAGTACTGTCCAAATCTCCGACCAATCACATACAGCTAGCTGGCATTCAATTGGCATATCAAGTTTCGGTCATTTTGATTGGGTTTTGATAGAAAATTTTTTTAAAAAGTCACTTCTATTGATTTTTTAATGACTTTGCAGGGTGACTGGGGAAATGTAAAGATGTGCACGACCACCCTTGGACAGTTTTGAATGACCATAGAAAGTGCGAGCCCTCTAACTGAAAAATTGTGGACACACACACAGACAGACATTTTGCTGTTTATATATATAGAGAGATTATTATTATTATTATTTTGTTCCACACAGGACCATAGCTTTTTTTTTTCAAAATGCCACAGATAGTACCAAGTCTACATCATTACTGATAGTGCTACTACATATAGTGACCCGACTCATAAATCCTGCAAACAAACTTATTATTTTTTCTTCCAGACAATTATTTTTCCCTGTGTGTAGTTCAGTTCTGTGTAGGGTTCCCATTTTATCAGACATTTTCTTTTTGTTCTCCAGGATCTTTTATATATACATATATATATATTTTTTTTCCACTGTGTGAAGTTCAATCCTATGTTAGAGTTCCAATTTTATCAGACACTTTTTCTTCAATCCTTCAAACTTCCTTTCATTGTTCTTGAAGGTAGGTCTTCTTTTTTAACACTCCTATGAGCATTCGTAACCTCATTACCAGTGTTACAATGACACCATTATACAGTGAGAAGTATCCTTGTCACCACTGTTATGTCCTGCTACCATATATAGTGGCTGTGTGAGCCACAAATCCTTGTCACTGTTATGTTTCGCATTATGACAACATATTTCATCATCTCTTCCTAAAACACAAAGGTTAATTCTTTTTTAAAATATTCAAAAACAATTAACTTCTAATTAGAATTCTAACTACCTACCTATGATCTTTTCTGAACCTTAAAGCGCAAGACAAACAAATTCCTATACTAAAAACACCATGGTTTAAGCTGGCACACCTAAATAAACATACCTAGTAACAAAGTTTTGCATGCTTGATTGATCTTTGAACAATAACTGCAACCAAAAGTGTAACTTTTGAACAATAACTGCTACCTTCCCAAAACAAACAGGTTTTAATCTCCTAGGTAACATCATTGAAAAGTAAAGTAAGCCAATGCCCAACTAATCTTTACACCTACTCACATTCTTTTGTGAACCTTTATATGTGTAAAGCTAACACACCTAAATAAACACACCATATTACAAAGTTTTTATTTTGCTGGACAATCTCCATATTATCTACAACCTAATTATCATTCACCCACACTAGAAAACTTAAATTTACCAGTGACTATATAAAGCCAAGATGAAATCAAATGTACTATTAACACTATTCTTGTTGAAAAACAATAAAAATACTCTACAAAAAGAACTGAGTAATCCTTTGTTTTAATGTAAAGTCGTTTACATTATAATTCAACATAAAAACAAACATTAAGATATACTGAGGGGGGGTGGAAAGTTCCTGGCTTTAAGAATATTGTGAAAGGCCTAGTTGAGGGCCCAACCTTCCAACTTCTTTTACAAGGCTTACAAAAATTGAAGGACTGCTGCAATAAGTGTGTAAATCTGAGAGGGGAACATGTTGAATAAAATCATAACTGATCTACCAGTATTTTCTTTAACCCAAAACTAGGAACTTTTCAGCACCCACTTTATATATGTGTGTGTGTGTGTGTGTGTGTATATATATATATATATATATATATATATATATATATATATATGTGTGTGTGTGTGTGTGTGTGTGTGTGTGTGTGTGTGTGTGTGCATGTATCTATATATATGTGTGCATATATATATATATATATATATATATATATATGCGTGTATATAAATACATATATAGCATTAGAGTTTATAAAATTCTTTTCCAAATTTACCTAATTTTTATTTATTTATTTGATATACCAGTTATTTTAATTTACCTATAAGTTTGCAACAACTTTTGTTTAATTTATATCTGTGAATCATTATTGTGTATGTGAATTTATTTCATTTTGTAGTTTTCTTCAGACATAAAAATTTCAATATTTTTCATTCTATTTTACTGTTATGGAACACATATTTTTTGTACATTTCAGTTCCTTTGAAAATTCAACAATCTGCACAATTCTTCCATATTAACCGTTTAGCATTCAAACTGGCCATATCGGACCCAAATATTCTACCTGTTTTCAGTTCAATCTGATTAGACCAGGCCTCTCACACCTACTCTATAATATCATTCTAAAATTAAACAATCACAACATTGAAATCTCAAAGGTATAAGATAATGTATGATTAATTCAAAACAGTATTAATAAATAAATAAACTTGTATTTAACAGAGTAATCTGAATGCTAAATGGTTAAATGATGTAATATACTGAGTTGAGCATTTGCTAATAATTCAGTTTCTATGGTGATGTTTAAACAAAGTTTTAAACAATTCTACACTTTCCTGTATTTATTTGTAATTAGAATCAACTTGGTAAAAAATTATGTAATAGGTTTATTTACCAGCCTTTCATTAAGATGTGTTTCTAAAACACATCAATAAATAAATGAAAAAAGTTAGAATTTACATTTATGTATTTGTTTTGCAAGATTCTTGATGTGAAAATGTGTGTTGAAACAGATTTTGTTATACTTGGAGATGGTTACTATGTTTTTTTTTTTTTGTTGTTGTTGCCAATTAAACACATGCACTATTTATTTGAGCCTCACTTCAGTTTTTATTTGTATTATTTTTAGCCTATTTGTCAGTCAAAGTTCTTTCATCATACATTGTGACCTGATCAGAGTCTCACTGTCACACACATCTCCTCTTGCCCTGCTTATTCCAAAAATGGAATAAGCAGGACAAGAGGAGACACATGGGACAGTGAGACACTGAGGAGGTTAGAATGTATGACAAAAGAACTTTGACAGACAAATAAACTAAAAATAATACAAATAAAAACTGAAGAGAAGATCAAATAAATAGTACAGGTGTTTAACCCTTTAGCATGCAGATTAATCAGCCAAATGTAATGGTTATGCATTCATATTTGAATTAATTATACATTATTTCATAGCCTTGAGTGTGATTGTTTTTAGAATTACACTGTTGGAAAGGTGTGAGAGGCCAAATCTGGCTAGTTTGAATGTAAGACAGGTAGAATATTTGGGCCGAATATGGCCAGTTTAAATTGGTCAAAAAAAATTACCATCCCAAGTATAACAATATAAAGTTAGAAATGTTTTATGAAATCAGTCTAAATTTATTTTAGAATTTAATCAAAATGTATAGTGGGATGTATTTTAGTTAGAAATATAGTAATGAAAGGGTTAAAATCTAATTTGAACAATTCTATTTGATGAAAGAAACATCATTGTGCTTGGGAAAACAAAAAACAATATTTTTCTTGTCTTACATAGATTACATGCAATTTGATATCATGTTCTTGACTAATGGCATATACTAACAGAGAAACGCTTTAAAAGATATCAGTGAGGAAAAAATCTACACATCTTTTTCTCTGTGTGAATGAATTGAATATTGTACATCTGGATGGACATTTACGTCAGTTACTGGAACACTATAGCTCTACAACAGAGTGTCCATCCTAACACTATTTATTACATTTCTGTTACAAACTAAGACCAGACTACCCAGCGAGTATGTTTACTTCCCACCCACAATATCTCTGGAAAAAATTATTCACAAGTCACTTAAGAACAATTTCATTGTAATGCTATAGAATAAGTAGTCATGGAATAAGTGCAGTACTGTTGTTAAGACTAACAGCTAGATCTACCACTTCTATATGGTCATGAGATTGACTCATTCAGAAATATTTAAAATATATTAAAGAGAGACTATGAATAACCATTCAACTTGATATTTTTAGCAGAGTCATTTTTATTTTGCCTCAAAAAAACATGTGGAATGTCACATAACATGTAAAGCAAACAGAATAGCTTCATTTTTGAAATCCCATGATTTCCGGTGTTTTCCATTGAGTTGACCCATTAACACAGCCAATAGTATTTTTAATGGCACTAGATTCTGGTTCTTACTGTAAATTGCGATACAAATCCTTCAAACCAGACAAAGGCAATATAGACACTTTGAAAGCTTTTGCTGAAACATTATCTTACTTGTTGCTTAAGAAAAAGACAGTTGCAACAACTTGACTTTGTTGGATATTCTATGAGAATTAGAAACAAAATAATCAACTGCCAAGAAACTGAACTTGAAAAAAGAACAATCTTCTAAAATGAAGCATACTTTAATAAGAAACAACAAAATTAGATAATAGACTGGGGAAATCAAAGAGAAATCAAAGTAAATTTGTTCTAAATTTAGATATCCGGAATATCCCCATGCTAGCATGGAAAGCGGACATTAAACGATGACGACAATGATGATATTAACACTCAGAAAAAGTGGTTCAGCATGTACTGATGAACTGAACGGGGAAACTGGCCATAGTTTTTAGTATTTGGATTTTGGACAATATTGAAATAAATAACAAAGAAATAAGTGTTGAAATCACTTTTTAGACTGTCAACAGTTCAAAGCTTGTGGAGTGAGTCACATATCAGGCATGTTGCTAGTAGAACACACTAAGAGAATTCTTTCAGGTAGTATAAGCTGCTAACGAAAAAAACTAGTATTTATGGTAAGATATATTACCCCAACCCTTGGCAAATGGTTGGATGGCTGCCAGGAAATAAGAAGATAGGAAAGTTAAAATGTCTTTACTAAATACTTTCCTCAAACAAGGTTTCCTAGATCAAGGAAAGTAACAATGTATTTTATAACAAACCAATGTTGGAACAGAGTAAACAGTATCAAATGCTGAGATTTAAAGTCATGTCTTAAGTACTACTTGAAAGTTATAAAAAGCAGAGTGACTGTATCTCTTTAAATTACGACCAGTTTTATACTTTCTTATTGATGAGCTTGTAGAATATCTGTATCTGTGCTCAGTAGCGTTTGTATCAAATCTTAGGACATTCCATCTCCTTAACTATAACCCCACCTCACCACTTAACCATGTGTATATAATGTGTGTGTGTGTGTGTGTGTGTGTGTGTAATCTATTATATTACACGTCTTGTTAATTTATGATGGCAATTTCATGTCAGAAAATCACGAAGAAGAGCGGCACACCCTCAAGAGGTTATGGAAACAGATTCTTCAGCTGCTGAGCTTCGCTTCTTGCCTACACTTAAATAGCTAGGTTTGGTCTCATAAAATAAAGTCTGTTTTCTTTTGAAAATTTCCTATTACATTGAAAATACTTAACTAAAAAAAAAAAAAGGAATGTCACTTTTGAAATGTTTCAAAAAATATTTTGTAAATCATTATTCTGATACAAACTAGAAATAATTTTTCTCTCTGTATCATGAAATGTACTGTGAACATTTTCAATGCATTTTTTTTTTTTTATACATAAGTCACAAGACATGAACAATAGTAATCACTATAACAGATAGTCACTAAAAAGTCAAATCATATTTAAGTTAAAAAACAGGTTTCTATGAGTCAGAAAATTATTATGGAATGAAATGAAAGAAAGATTGATGACATCTCATGAAGTTTTTTTTTTTACTTTATCATCATTCATCTTCAATGTGAATAGAAAAGACTCAAAGAGAAAAATAATGCTTGTATGAATTAAGAATTAATAAAATTCATTTTAGAAATTAAAACCATTAGTGGAATAGATATCAAGAACATGAATGTAACCTATTATATAATAAATTCAACAAGCAACTACAGATGAAGTGAAGTGAAGACTGAACAGCCTAAGCTCCAGAAAAACTACCACTATCTCAGGTATAGGAATGGAAATTGGCTGACTGTTAAAGGATAAAAACAAATCAATACAAACCTTAACTACATTCCAATTTGTCATTCTCTAAGTCTGAAACTGCTTTTCTGTTTTCAGTTATCAACAGAAAAGTTTAATAATTTTTAGGTAGAATATATTTAAACATTTATAAAATGAAGTACTGAAACACACACACACAAAATAGTTGTGCATTAAGAAGTCTGCTTCTCAAACAACATGGTTCTAGGTTCAATCCCACAGTGTGGTACCTTGGGTAAGTGTTTTCTTCAATAACCAAGAGAAACCAAAGGCTTGTGAGTGGATTTGGCAGACTGAAACTGAAAGAAGCCTGCCATATAAATATGTATGTTCATGTATGTACATATGTACATGTGTGAGTATGTTGGTGACAGGAAAGGCATTCAGCCATTGAAAAGTGGATATTAAAATTATGATTGTGATATATACATGTGTGTGTCTGTGTCTGATAGATATCCTCCTTGTCGTCATCATCATTTTAATGTTTACTTTTTCATGCTTGTATGAGGCTGACAGGATTCAGCTTCTACAACCAGATGCCCTTCCTAATGCCAAACCATACCTGTTTCCAAGTTAGATACTATTTTCCCATAGCCTGGACATTTCAGGGAGGGAATGCAAACAAATAGCACTGCTTGTATGATAATGAAGTTGTATTTATATTCAGCATATGATGTCATGATGAGATAGAAGCATGCACACATACAAACACACATACACTTATTTTGTGGATATATGAATCACTGGTCCAAATCATTCAATACTGTTAGCCAGTCTTTGAATTTCTCTTAGCAGTTCTTTAGCAGCATTACAAACTTTTGTGTCATTCTGAGATCTGCAGTGACGAATTTTGCAGGCAATGTCTAATAAATAGTGTTGTTTTTGTACTGTTAAAGATCAGACTCACTTCTCACTACCTTCTATATTAAAAATACTTTTAATTTAAATTCTGAGTTGTCTCCCTTGCTATTCTTGACAAGAAGTGGTCATTTAGATAATGACTATTCTAATGAGTAATGGTGTAATTTTAATTAAAATTTCTTCTCTCAGTATAACAAATCTGTTAGTGCCTACTATACTCACATAAATACAGTTTGAACTCACCAAGAAACAACTCTTATTCAATCCTTATATATTCTACTGAAATAATTCATTATGATTAATCTAGTTTTGTAGTAAATTTCCCTTTTTATTATTTATTTCAACCAACAGTTTCAATATTCCAAATACAATTTCATGTTAAATACAATCATTCACTGTATTACAGAGATATTACAGTCTGGAAAATCTTACTGTAATATGGAATTCCATAAAGCATGAGAAAATAGGTTTCACGTTATGGAATTTCATATCACAGTAACAGTTTTTGGAATGCAATGCTTCTTTAATGCAGGGGATGCCTGTATATATACATACACAATACATCTCTTTTATTTGCTTAAGCTTTTGGGCTGCAGCCATACAAGGATACCACCTTGAAAAATTTCAGCTGACCATAATTGACCCCAGCACTTACTTTTAAGTTTGGTATTTGTTGAGCAGCAAAGTTATTGGACAAGAAACTAGACACTGTTATTTTAAGTGATGTCAATATTGCCTGCATACACTGATATGGCCCTCCTGAGTCCCAGTTCAAAAGGGGTATCTCTCAACTGTTCAGCTTGCAGTAGACTCAAGAGCCTGCATATACAGGGGGCAAGATGGGGCAGCCCTGTCAGACTGAGCATCTGATATTAAATTCTTCCGAGAGGCAGCCATTTACTTTGACCACTGAGTAGGTGTTGTTGTGCATTGCAGCAACCCAGCCTCTGAAAATGGGTCAAAACCCAGTTGATCTGAGCACCCACTGAAGCCAGCTTTGATTCTAACTCTCTCTATGAGAGTGCATCTATAAGATGGAGATTCTCATGGATGGACCTGTTCAGAGTTGCACATGTTTGTGCTTCCCCAACCAAACCATCAACAACAAGTCCAAACTTTTTTGCTGACATGTCAGCCAAAATTTTAAACTCTGTATTCAGCAGATTTATTGAAAGTAAACTGCTTACAACATCCGTTTGTTGGTATCCATTCTCAACAGTATTACCACTCCCAGTGCTACCAGTTGCAATAGTTGTCTGCCAAAAGTTGGCCAAACAAGTCTGGAATGAATTTGCAACAAGTGGAAATGAAAGTGAATTTTGGTTTTAGAACTAAAGATATTAAACAGGATATCAAAGCATTATCTGTTTACATTACTCTGCTACAAGTCATCACTCTCCTTGTAGTTGAGACCTGGTTCCTCTGAAAACTTTCAGGTATGAGCAGCATCTCTGTGTCTATATTGATAACTGACCAGTTCTCCTTGGAACGAGGGCTTGGTCTTATGGCGATTATTTTTAACATTTTCCAATATCATAGTGAAATATTTAATACTCAGCTCAGATGGCATGTTTGAAAGTGTCACCTTATTCATACGTCTCCCCAGGTAAATATGGAGCATGTATTTGTGGATATTTTCTTAGTATCAACTAGAACCAAGCAATGATTCTAAGCAGCAGGGATGAGGAAGGATAAGATGAAAGGAACAGATTTACAACTGCTATAAAGTGGTAGCAGAGGGAACAACAAAGAAGTAATTGAGGGGGTTAGAGTATGACAGGAGAAAGGGAAGGAATTTGTGACAGAGGTTAATGAGAAAAGGGGGTGGGGTAAATAGGAAAGGTGATAGTATGAGTTGTATAGGGAGGTACAAGGACTATCCTATGGACAAAAGGTAAGGAGAAGGGGCTAGGAAGGGAGCAACTGACTAAGGTGGATAAGAATCCTGAGTCAATGAAAATGGGAGCAGGGGATAATAGGCCAGAGGGGGGAGGATGAGAATGGACACTGAGGAGGTAGAGAGGCTGTGGAGAGAGGGCAGTGAGACAGAAAATGTGCTGGATCTGGAGGATACCATAGTGAATAGTGGGGATGCAGTGGATGGATCCCAAATGGAAAGGCAGTGGATGGAGAATAGCGAGAAGGGTGGGTGGTGAGATAAAAATAAGAGGAGGTGGTTGGTGGCAATACAAACGAGAAAACAATATAATTACATGCACCCAATGGAGTCATTAACAAGCCATTATAAGGATTACTAATCAGAAATATAAATTATCCATACTGTTAGAGCAGTGTACCACCATTAACACTAACACTCAGACATGTTGACATTTACTGAAAGAAAAAAACTTTTGGAACAATTCCTAATATTGCACATGTAAATCACATGGCTGGAGTAATGTATGTCACCTAATGGATATCCATAACAAATGATTCCCACTTTAAAAAAAAATTACATACATACAAGAACATATAAACAATGCCAAGAGCAGAGGTTATAGCTTAAAGGAAATAAACCTATTCAAATCCAATTTTAAAGGTCTGATGCTCAATACAGACAGTAACAATCTAATTTGTAAACTATTTAATTTTATCACAAAATGATAATTAACATGGAAATTTTTTTTTGTTTTTATATTTTCTTTCATAATATAAACTCTCTGAGATTACAGCCCATCAACAAAATTATGCAGCGTTGTTTCGTTTCTTTTTTATTTTTATACAAACATGCAAACTCAAGTGAAAATAATGACTAATAATTAGCTAGATGCTCTAGATTTGTGCACTAACATAGGGCCTCTTAGTTTTTATTAATCTGATTTATATAAAGACATGGCAATAGCAATGATATGATTATAGCATTGAGTTATAATTGGAATAGCTGTTAGTGAATGAGAATGGTCTAGTTGGGTGTAAAGCAGTTAGAGAAAGCAGAAACATCAAATATGAACATCAGAAATAACAAGTGAGGAGATGGAAAGTGTTTCACTACAAACTATTCCAAAGTTTTGGATAACATCCAAACGGGAGGTCATTTGGCATGCTCAACTAAAGCTAGCATATTTACACACCCTTAAAAGGAAAATGTAATAATTCAACTAAACAAATAAGTAGATTAAAAATGTGTATGTATGAGTGTGTACATGAGTGACTATGAATATATAAATTTGTACACCTTTGTATATCTGTTTATGTATCCATATCTCTGTATCTATGTATGAATGTGCACATATGTATGTGTACATATGTGCTTATGCCTGTGTGTATATCTAAGAGACACAGGAGCAAGTATATTATAATGTTACAGTTTAGTAAAAATAAGCTGTAACACAAGTTTATACACCAAGTTCTAGATAATCTAGTTTTTTTTCCCCACTATCTTGTGGAAAAAAAAAAAAAAGAATATGAAATATGAAAACACTGTTTTCATATTTCCATGGATCTGAAATAGCTGTAAGGCAAGATATCATTATAAATACTAACTGACAAACATGAAGAGAGACACTTATTTGTTGTTTAACCTGATTACAGGTTTACCAACGAATCCATAGTGACAGTTCATTAGTAAGGTAGTATTCAAATTATTTAGTAACCACACCTCAGCTCACACAACATGAACACACTGAAGCTCTATTTTCATTTAGGTTATTGATTTCAGTTTTAGAGATCTGATAAAAAGTTTATAACAGAAAAAAAAAAACACTACAAACTCAAATTTCATAAGATAAACAATTTTCATAAAAATTGAAATGAGAAAATGTTAAATTCACATCAAGTAAACCTGTAGTAGTAGTAGTAGTAGTAGTAGTAGTTTATTTATAGCTCTAGAAATTTAACCTAGTAGTGCCTAAATCCTCAATATTACATACAATAATAACTTAAGCTTTTTTTCAACTGTAAACATTTAGATTTTCTCAGATATATATATATATATATATATAAAATCATTTTAACATCCATTTTTCCATGCTTGCACAGGTCATGTATAATTTGTTGAGACAGATGTTATCTCTCTCTCTCTCTCTCTCTCTCTCTCTCATATATATATATATATATAATAAGAGATATATAGGTCACAATCACAAGATTGTGGTTTCAATTTCCAGACTGACAGTGCATTGTGTTCCTGAGCAAAATGCTTCAGTTCATGTTGCACTAATTGGACGCAGCTGTAAATGGGTAACCCTGCAATGGACTGGCATTCTGTTCAGTGGGGATGTTGGACTGGCATTCTGTTCAGTGGAGATGTTGGCCTGTCCAACTAACCAGCAGTGTGGCATCATTTGAAAACAATGACAATGTGAGGAAGCACATCGGGACCTGCAGTATATAAACAACATCCAGTAACCTGGTTGCTGCAGTTACATATATATTATACTGTTGCTATTAGGTTAAACTGTCTTATGTCCAAATTTGCCCAAATGTGTTTTTCTCAATACTTAATTTTTGGTCAAACTATCCTATCTCCAGCTGCTTCAGATGCCAAGATATCAAAAATTGTCAGTGTAGTACAACAGTTTTGCTATGGAATGGTGAAACTATTTTTTTGTTTTCTGAAAAAGCAATATTTTGGACACTTTTGCATAATACCAACGATATATATATATATATCATCATCGTCATTTAACGTCCGCTTTCCATATATATATGTGTGTGTATGTGTATGTGTGGTGCCAAATAAAAACCACCCACTACACACTACACTCTGTAAAATGGTTGGTGTTATGATGGGCATCCAGCTGTAGAAATCAGACTAGGGAACCTGGTGTGGCCCCTGGCCTTACCATAGTTCTTGTCAAGCCATCCAACCCATGCTAGCATGAAAAATTGACATTAAATGTTGATGATGATACATATATCATCATCATCATCGTTTAACATCCACTTTCCATGCTGGCATGGGTTGGACGGTTTGACTAAGGTCTGGAGAGCCAGCGGCTGCACCAGACTCCGATCTGATCTGGCAATGTTACTACAGCTGGATGCCCTTCCTAACGCCAACCTCTCCAAGAGTATAGTGGGTGCTTTTTACATGCCACCGGCACAGGAGTCAGTCAAGAGGGCCTGGCATTGATCACGTTCAGATGCTGCTTTTTACATGTCACCGGCACAAGAGCCAGTCAAGGGGTACTGGCATCGGTCGCATCAGTTGGTGCTTTTTACGTGCCAGCCATCCCAGTTTCTGTGCTAGCATGGTTCAACATGAAATAATTGCTTATATGCACCAAACAAAGAATCTTTAACTTGTCCAAACTCTCAATTTTGTCTTTGTCTTCCTAAAAGAGCATAGAAGTATCCAAAAAAAAATATAATAGTTATGAAGTTAAGCAATTAAAACCTCAATAAAAATATACATTTTTTTTATAAGTCTCTGAATTAAGTAAAAAATATGATTGATTTTCAATATTTTGTCAGGTGAGTTTCAAACAAAATGTCACTTTCCATTTTTCATTGCTTTAACTGCTAAATTTATTATTCTGTGTCCTTGTACAATACTACAGTTTTTGGTCCCATGTTGGATTCATTCATCCTTTTGACAAGTGTTGTGTTTTGTCCTGCTAGATTTCTAACAATCTTACTAAACAAGAAAAATGCCATGAACTGGCAGGAAGTAAGTAATTGTTTTTACATTTAAGAGGTCAACAATACAAATAATTATAAAGTATAAGTATACAGAGGAAACTACATGTGATTGTTATATAGCCAAGTACTGTCTGGATGTAAGTTTTTAAAAAATTCAAAATAGGCGTAGGAGTGGCTGTGTCGTAAGTAGCTTGCTTACGAACCACATGGTTCCAGGTTCAGTCCCACCGTGTGGCACCTTGGGCAAGTGTCTTCTACTATAGCACTATAGCCTCAGGCCAACCAAAGCTTTGTGAGTGGATTTGGTAGACGGTATATATATGTATGTGTGTGTATATGTTTGTGTGCCTGCGTTTGTCCCCCAACATCATTTGACAACCGATGCTGGTGTGTTTATGTCCGTGTAACTTAGCGGTTCGGCAAAAGGGATCGATAAAATAAGTACTAGGCTTACAAAGAATAAGTTCTGGGGTCAATTTGCTCGACTAAAGGCGGTGCTCCAGCATGGCCACAGTCAAATGACTGAAACAAGTAAAAGAGTAAAAAGAGTACTAACATGCATGAAACCAAATGCAAATTCATGCGAGTTGTTCCCTGTAGAACAATGCTTTCTAACCAATTTTTTTTTTAGAGTACACTTTAACCCTTTAGCACTTAAACCAGCCGTATCTGACTAAGTATTTTGTTTTATGTTCAAAGTGGCCAGATCAGGCCTCTCACACCTATCTTGCTATGTCTTTCCAGGATTAAGCAATCACATCATCAAAATTTTGAAGCTATAAAAATTAATTAATTCAAAACAATGTGAATAAATAAGCATTGCATTAGACAGTAACCTGAGTGCTAAAGGGTTAGAATAAATAAGTGTTTAAGCATAAAGTTAAAAAATATATATTAAAAAATGGTATTTGAAGAAATAAATGAAGAAAATGAGTCTCAGGTAGAAAAGAAATAAGTGCTGCTGTTAGAGTTTAAAGTGATTATGTCAAGTACTAATTAAAATACTTTTTTTTCTAGCATACAAAACAATAATGATGAAAATCTTTATGAAAAAATATTTGATTAGAAAAAATTGCGTGATTGAGTATTTATATTTTTATTAGCATTTTCTGTTATTTTTCATGACTGTAAAAGAATTAAGAAAGCAAGAAGCACTTTCTCAACTTTAACTTTTGAATCATTTGATACATTTACAATTAAATTTCATACTAGTATACCTGTGTTGTCAAAAATGCCAATAGTTTCATTAATGATAGAAAATGGCACATCAAAACAATGGGAGGAACTATTGATTAATTTATTATCTAAAGACTTTGTACATACAAATCATAGTTTTGATAATTCTTACATGAGCCAGCATCATCTGACTGCCAAAAATAACCATTCATCATGATACATAAAAGTATATTGTCACTTGTGC
Organism: Octopus sinensis; assembly: GCF_006345805.1. Taxonomy (NCBI): domain Eukaryota; kingdom Metazoa; phylum Mollusca; class Cephalopoda; order Octopoda; family Octopodidae; genus Octopus; species Octopus sinensis. Next base: position 72,420,971 of record NC_043006.1, read on the forward strand.
TATCAATAGCAACAGCTTTTCTACTGATAACATTTTTTTACTGTTTCATTTAATGGTCTTATGATAATTAAAAAATTTAATTTAAAATGATAATACTGCATTTGCAAAAATCTTACACTTTTATTTTCAAAACATTTGTGATTTCCATAAAGATTTCCCTATTTTCCATCGTTATTTATGAGTAATTAAGATTATTCCAATTTCTTGTGCTGAAAACAACATAAAGCTGCCCATAACTAAATACAGTAAAAAAGACAACTTGATTAAATGACTGGCCTTGTGACTTGGTAGTGGCCATGGCAAATGCAGATATTATAAGAAACTCTTTACTCTTTTACTTATTTCAGTCATTTGACTGTGGCCATGCTGGAGCATCACCTTTAGTCGATCGAGCAAATCGACCCCAGGACTTATTCTTTGTAAGCCTAGTACTTATTTTATCGATCTCTTTTGCTGAACCGCTAAGTTACAGGGACATAAACACACCAGCATCGGTTGTCAAGCGATGTTGGGGGGGGGGCTAAACAGACACACACACACACACATATATATATATATATATATATATACACACATATATACGACGAGCTTCTTTCAGTTTCCGTCTACCAAATCCACTCACAAGCCTTTGGTCGGCCCAAGGATATAGTAGAAGACACTTGCCCATGGTGCCACGCAGTGGGACTGAACCTGGAACAATGTGGTTGGTAAGCAAGCTACTTACCACACAACTACTCCTGCGCCTGTCAACTGTTCAGCACAAAAGGAACATTTGTATCACATAGTGACATACTCCTCTTGGGGACAAACGCCTCCTCTCTTTTCTTACTTCCATTTAATATCTTTCCATGAATGTATAGATCATGCAGGGATATTACCAACAAAGGATGCCAGCTCTTTCCAATGCTTCCTTTTCACTACCTTCTCTGAAAAAGACAGGTCCTTGCTGTTGCAAAAACATGTACAACTTCACTTTTCAAGCATATTTTCACATTTACATGAGTACTGAATTTACAACATCAGTACTTGATACAGTGAACTACATAGCTATTATCAGCTGGTCAATCTCTCATCAACTTTTTCAAGTATCACTTGAAAAGGAAGGTGAGGGTAGAGAGGCAAGTTTTGTCTAGCAAATGTTTCAGAAAAAGATGAATAAATGTAGCAAGGATGGCACGTATGAATGACAAAGCCACCTCGAGCATTTTCCTATAAACCGGAAAATTTTTTTTTTTTAAACGGAGTTACTTATTTGTAAATAAATATGTTCATATGCGACATTATTGCCCGAGGTTACTGTGGTCTTTTTGTAGGTTTTTCTTTCCACAGATAAACCTCCCCATTTCTTGGGAACTTTTTGTATTATTTCAATTTTTTGCAAATACGATTCCGATCCCTTTTGATTGTTGTCCTTATTTTTCTTTTTTTTACTTTGTTTTCGCCCACCTCGAAAAGAAAAACTCTACATTGTAATTGTCCCCATTGTGTCCAGCCCTGTGTGGCCAATAAAAAAAGTTATTATCAGCTGCACCATTACTAACTTGCACTGCTGTACCTTGATGTCAACTGCAACATGGAAAACCATAGTTATTTATCTTTGTTTCATGAAGAACTTCTTTCAGAAACTTCATTCAACAGTGTTCATTTTCCATATAACAAGCTCTCAGGTTTTCTTCACCACATGCATTTTTCTATAACACGAAGTAAAGACTGTTTCTATGTCAGGAATTTTAGCACGAACAACTTCATCTATTTGCAAGAAGTCTTTGAACTTATCATCTCAATGTAATATTATTAAGATACGGGCAGGTGGCAACCCCCTTTTCTGAAACTCAGTGATGTACAAATGAGCTACAAGTCTACTGAAAATGTACCACTTTGTGTCATCATCCAGAAGTTGCTTTAGAATCAACTTGAAACACCTTGCTATTAGATCTGGTCTAGCTGAGGGATTTTGCTTATGAAATAACTTATCCCTAATTTCAGACTAGTTTAGATTACATGTCATTGTAATGAAAATATCAGGTGTTCCATGTTGACATACTATGGCCATTGCATTGTGATAACATTCTTGCATGTTTGTGGAGATTCTTGAAATGAAGATAGAAGAAAAAATGGATGCCCAGCCTAAGCAGCCTCTGGTGCATATTACACAACATTATTTAAATGATCAGCAAAGCTGCTGTAAAGTTCCACCTTCAATGTTTGTTGTTAGTTTCTGATTAAACTCAGGTTGTTTGCTTCCACTTGTAAGTAGGAATCTTCCCCCAATAAAGAATTGGATTATCCTTGACCACTGTCAGTGAAACCTTATGCTATAACATTGATATTTCATGTATCAATATTGGGTCTATTATGAATATTTCCTTCAATTTTTGTGGTTACTATCCTAAAAAAATCACTCAGTACATACATACTATATAGTAATTGGCATTAGGAAGAGCATCCAGTTGTAGAAACAATACCAAAGTAGACATTGGTGCATGATGCAGTCATTGAACATATTGAATACTGTCAAACTGTCCAACCCATGCCAAAACAGAACATGGACATTCATCATCATCATCATCATCATTTAACGTCCACTTTCCATGCAGGCATGGGTTGGATGGTTTGACTGAGGTCTGGAGGGCCAGCAGCTCCAATCTGATCTGGCAATGTTTCTACAGCTGGATGCCCTTCCTAACGCCAACCATTCTAAGAGTATAGTGGGTGCTTCTTACGTGCCACCAGCACAGGAGCGAGTCACGGGGGACTGGCATCGGCCATGTTCGGACATTATATATATATATATATATATATATATATACACACATATATGATGATGATACACACATATGCAGGGGTTGGACAAAATAATGGAAACACCTTAAAATTTCAAACAAATTTATTTTAATATGGGGTAAGACCACCTTTGGCAGTAATTACAGCTTGAATTCTATGAGGTATGGTCTTGTACAAAGTTTGAATTGTTTCCAAAGGTATTTTTGTCCATTCTTCAGCTAAAACAGTCTCTAGTTCTTGTAGTGATGATGGTGGAGGACATTGACTCCTTATTTGTTTTTCTAAAATGCACCATAAATGTTCAATAATATTGAGATCTGGGGACTGTGGTGGCCAGATAAGATGTTCAACTTCACTAGAATGTTCCTCGTGTCATTCAGTAACAACTTTAGCTGTGTGAATTGGTGCATTATCATCCTGAAAGGGTGTGTTTCCCTTCAGAAACAGTTCTGCAACCATAGGATGAATTTGATCAGATAAAATGCTTAAATAGTCTTCACTATTTATTCTGCAATGAATGGAAACTATTGGGCTGGCAGATTTCCAAGATATAGCACACCAGATCATCACAGATCCTCCTACATGTTTAACAGTTGGAAGAAGGTAGTCTGGATCAAATGCTTCTTTTGACTGTCTCCACACATACACTTGGCTGGTGGTCGGAAATAAGGTAAAGGATGACTTGTTCATGTAAATAACATTCTTCCACTGCTCTAGGGACCAATTCTGAAGGTTTTTACTCCACTCTAAATGCTTTGCAATGTTTGTTTTTGTAAGTAATGGTTTTCTGATTGTAGTCCTCCTGTGAAATCCAGCTTGGTGCAGCTCCCAGCAAAGAGTTTTTGTGGAAACTGGGTTCTCAAGGTGGTCATTGAGCTCTGCAGTAATTTTGGTTTTATAGATATTTCAGAATTATGATGCTATGATACTAGGTGATTCCATTATTTTGTCCAACCCCTGTATGTATATATATATATATATATATATATATACACACACACACACAGATATATATATATATATATTATATATATATATATCAGGTTGAGTAAAAAGTAAGCAACATTTTGAACCATGAAGAAAGTACTGGATTTTTGCAGAGTTTTGAATTTTCTTAAACATTTTTTTGCAATTGTCTGATAATAAAGACATAGATTTGCCCAAATGCTTCAATAAATTAACATTGATATTTTTTTCACCTTTGTCACAATCATTTGAAATGGAACTGTCAAGGCGCAATATTCAAGCAAATTTGCTATTTAACTTCAAAAAAGGACGTAAAGCAGCTGAAACTGCTCACAACATCAATGAAATGTTTGGTAAGGAAATGACCAGTGAATGGTCAGCTTGGAAATGGTTTAAATGTTTTGCAGTGGAGACCTGAACCTTGAAGATTGTGAGCATAGTGGACGCCCATCTGTCATCAATGACAGTCAATTAAAGACCATCATTGAAAAAGATCCACATAAAACCATTTGAGAACTGGCAAAAGAACTTAAAGTTGGCTAGAAAACTGCCTGCAACCATTTGCATGTGATCAGAAAATCAAAAAAGCTTCACAAATGGGTATCACACGATTTCAATGAAAATCAAAAAATGTGCAGATGTGAAGTTTGCTTGTCACTACTTCTCCGTAACGAGACCGATCCATTTCTTGACTGTATTGTAACTTGCGATGAAAAGTGGATTATGTACAATAATATAAAATGTTCTTTGCAGTGGTTGGACAAAATGAATCACCGGAAACCTTCCCTAAACCCAAGCTTTCCAAAAAGAAGATTATGGTGACTGTTTGGTGGTATACTGCTGGATTCATCCACTACAACTTCTTAAAACCTGGAAAAACCATTACTGCAGACACATATTGCCATGAAATTGCCAAAATGAATGAAAAACTGTTACTCCTCCAACCCAGAGTGGTCAACAGAAGAGGGCCAATCATTTTTTATGACAATGCTCGACCACATGTTTCTCGAATGATGCTCCAGAAAAGTTGAGGGAACTTGGTTATGAAGTTTTCCCCTACCCAGCTTATTCCCCAAACCTTTCTCCTACCGACTACCACTTTTCCAAGCACCTTGATGGCCTCCTGTGAAAGGAGTTCAAAAATTAAACTGATGCTGAAAGTGTGTTCAAAGAGTTCATCAGCTCTAGAACTCCAGGTTTTTATGTTACCAGAATATACAAACTTGTAACTCGTTGGCAAAATTGTGTTGATTGTAATGGTGCTTACTTTGATGAATAAAACTTCTGCATTGTTGAAATATATTAAGATGAATTTCATGTTTCAAAACATTGCTTACATTTTACTCAGCCTCATACATACACACACACACACACACACACAAATATAGACACACACATACATACATGCATACATATTCATTTCTTTCATTCATTTTATGTGTATATTTCCATTCTTGCATGGGCCGGATGAATATGATATTTGAGGCATTGTCTTATAGCTGGATGCCTTTCCAGACACTAACTCAGTACTATATATGTGTGTGTGTTTGTGTATAAGTATACTTATGGAGTCATTATTAGGTCCTTCAGCAATTTGAAATTACATATTCTTTGGTAAATTCATACCATACATCTAATCTATAAAGAACATTTTGTAAGCTTGATGTAGCTTGTATACAATTAAGATTTTTAATACAATGTATATATACAGACATCCATTTACATTATGGCTACCTCAGGCTAAAGAATTTCACATTGACAGAAACTGTAAAGTATGAGCACTTATTTCAGGTCATGGCCTGTAATTTCATTCTTTAGGGAACTATACTTTCTTCTTGGCCAAAATACATTTTAGCTAAAATCAAAGTATAGCTAACAATTTGAAAACTATCATCATGATACATATATATTATGAATATATACACACACACACATACATAATCATCATCCTTCGATGTTCACTTTCCTGTGCTTGCATGGGTCAGATGGAATTTATTGAGGTAGATATCCTATGGCGAGATGGTCTTCTTGTTACCAACCTTCATCTGTTTCCAAGCAAGGTAATATTTTCTTACAATCACATATATCTTTCATAGATGACTGGAAATGAACAGCATCACTTGTATGGTGATGCTAGTTTACAGCCATCAAATGATGTGAAGACAAGGATACACACAAAAACACATATATTATATATATATATATATATATATATATATATACACACACACAATGGATATCTTTCTGTTTACATCTATCAAATCCACTCACAAGGCTTTGGTTTGTCTGGGGCTAAAGTAGAAGACACTTGCCAAGTGGGACTGAACCTGAGATCACATGGTTGGGAGCAAGCTTCTTAAACATACAGCCATGCCTGCACCTATATATCATCATCATCATTTCACATCCACTTTCCATACTGGCATGAGTTGGATGGTTTGACTGAGAACTGGCAAGCCAGGAGGCTGCACCAGGCTCCAATCTGATTTGGCAAGATTTCTACAGCTGGATGTCGTTTCTAACGCCAACCACTAGAGAGTGCAGTGGGTGCTTTTACCTGCCACCGGCACAGATGCCAGTCAGGCAGCAATGGTATCAGCCATGCTCAAATGGTGCTTTTTACATGCCACCAGCATGGGTGCCAGTCAGGCAGCACAGGCATCAGCCATGACTACAATTTCACTGAGTTCAACAGGTCTTCACAAGCATGGCATATTGCTCAACAATTGAAGGGTGCTTTTAAACGGGCCACTGGCATCCGCCATGACTATCATCTCACTTGGCATATCTCCAAAGGTCTCTGTCACTTGTCATTGCCTCTGTGAGGCCCAACATCTCATCCCATGTCTTCCTGGGTCTACCTTTTCCCCAGGTTCCCGCCACCCAAATGCCACATAAAGGCATGAAATTATGTTTCATTTGTCCATCTATCAATAACAAAGAAATGTGTGTGTGTGTGTGTGTGTGTGTACACATTTTTCCTTTTGTCTTGGTTCTGTCAATTCATGGTTATAGTTAGTCCATTTTTAGCAAAAGTATGAAAAATATTGTTTTCTATATAAAATATGAAAATTTGCAAGCTACATGAAATACATACATGAAATTTAACAACCTATTAATACAGACTCTCCTGGTCAATTATATGTGTGGGTGGTCTAGTCATAGATTGGTGTTCAAATTTCAGCTTGTTGACTGAAAATGATTTTCTTCAGAAAACCTGTTTGCTATACAATTTGTTGATTTAGTATACTGTTTGTATATCATCTCTTAGTATTGATATGCATGCATAATGTACTCCTGAAGTAAATGGACTCCCAGTCACTTATACATGTATATGCTTGTTTGAGGTTTGTTGATCAAATTTCAGTTTGTTTTGTAAGTTTGATGCTCTTCAGAAAAACCTTTCTTTATTCAATTTGTTCTTATAGGGAACTGTTTACATATGAATACCCCATTAAATATATATATCAACCTCCACTTCTGGAAGAAGTTCGGCATAATGGATGCTGAGGATAGCATGGCTGAGTCATAAGATGAAGTGAAACTCTCAACTTTGAATGATATTTGAAAAAATATATGGTCAGATTACACCAGTGGCTTTTACAATTTTTCTACAAACTAAAACTCTACATCAAATTCAGAGAGATATTGTTGACATTTGAGTTTGAAGAAATTAGAGAATGAGGTGTTTGAGTAGCTAGAGTTCCATAGAAAAAGATCACCTAAGAGGAGCTGATACCATCTTCCTTGTACAATAATTGCAAGAGAAGATTTTAGCTAAAATTAAGTCTCTCTACTTAGCAATTGATGATCTGGAGAAGACCTTTGACAGGTAGTTTTGTGGTTTGAAATAAAACTAGTAGATGACTGGCTTGTGAGAGCAGTACAAGCCATGTACAGAGATGCAATCAGTAAATTCAGAGTTGGTAGTAAGTTCCCTGGGGAATTTAGCATGTAGCACATTGGTGTACATCAAGGTTTAATCCTAAGCCCCTCCAATTTATTATAGTTCTCTATAGCTATTACAGAGGAGTTTAAGACTGGCAGTCAGTGGGAACTCTTTATATGTTGATGCCCTAGTACTGGTAGTGGAAACTGGAGGATGTAGAAAAAAATCCCAGTTATGGAAACAAAACAGAGTTGAGAGGATTCAAAGTAAACTTAGCAAAGACTAAAGTTTCAGTCAGTAGAAATGAAGACAAGACTCAGCTGTCATCAGGAAATGGCTGTGTAGAAAAAAAGTATGTAGATATTCCATAATGTGTACTCAAAGCTAGAGATGCCCAAGAAGTTTGACGGAATCAAAGCAGGTTGATAAAGACTTTGTATGTAGCAGTTGCAAGGGAGGAGTTAGCAGTCATCATTATTATTTAATATCTGCTTTCCATGCTAGTATGGGTCGGACAGTTCAATAGGAGCTGGTGAGTTAGAGGATTGTGTTATGCTCTACTGTCTACTTTGGCATGGTTTCTACAGCCAGATGCTTGTTCTAACGCCAGCCACTTTACAGAATGTACCGGGTGCTTTTTACATAGTACCAGCATCAGCAAGATCACCACATACCTTCCAAGACAAAGACTCCTCAACTGAGATGGGGAGTAGTATTGAGGGAGGTGGCTTTGTGTCAAGTGATAAAGTATGACAGAGAGACCGAAACAGGTGTCTTGTTGTAGAGAAGAGACATGGCTATCCCAGTTGGGAAAGAGAGAGAGAGAGAAAAAAGTTGGAGGTGAAAACGTGTCAAGACATATCTTCAACTTTGAGAGGTGAATATAAGTGAAATGGTACAGCAGGTTAGACAGGGTGAGTGGGCAGTGACATAAATTCCTTCTAATGTTTGGAATGCTCTATAGAAGTAGCTGATAGTTGATCAGCAACAAAAGTGGACACTCTAAAAGCATAGGGGTCAGAATACAAATTAGGTGTAAAAAGTTCAGCAAGTTATTACCTCTGCTATCAAGTAAAGAGTAGATTATACAATGCTTATAAACAAGGTGTAGGAGTGGCTGTGTGGTAAGTAGCTTGCTTACGAACCACATAGTTCTGAGTTCAGTCCCACTGCGTGGCACATTGGGCAAGTGTCTTCTACTATAGCTTCAGGCCAACCAAAGCCTTGTGAGTGGATTTGATAGACGGAAACTGAAAGAAGCCCATCGTATATATGTATATATATATATATGTTTGTGTATTTGTTCCCCCAACATCGCTTGACAACCAATGCTGGTGTGTTTACGCCCCCCCTAACTTAGCGGTTCGGTAAAAGAGACCAATAGAATAAGTACTAGGCTTACAAAAAAAATAAGCCCTGTGGTCGATTTGCTCGACTAAAGGCGGTGCTCCAGCATGGCCACAGTCAAATGACTGAAACAAGTAAAAGAGTAAACTGTGATGCTGCACAGCAGTGAGATGTGAGCACAAAGTGCAAAAGGTGTGCGAAGACTGGAAAGAAATAATGCAAGCAAACTCCACCGAATGTGTAATGTTAGTATGCATGAATGATGAAGCACAGATGAGCTGATAGAAAAACTAGTTATACAAAGAATCAAAGGTAATGTACAAAAGAGATAACTGCACTGATATGGACATGTAATGCATATGGATGATAACAGATGGGTGATAAAGTGCTTGAACATCTATGTGAAAGAAAACAAAGGAAAAGAAAGACATGGGTAGAGGTGGTGAAAGCAGATCTCGGTATGCTCCATGTCTCAAAGGAGATGAAAAGGAACACGTGATGTGATGTTATATTGGAGAGGACAAATCCAAACCATGACAATGATCTTGCATGCATGCATACATACATATATCATCACCATAATTTTATCACTCACTTTTCTATGCTTGCATGGATCAGATGGAATTTGTTGAGGCAGATTTTGTACAGCCGGATTTTCATCCTATCATTTACAATCACCATGTAATGTTGGGTCAAGGACACATGCATAATGGGCTTTTTTCAGCTTCCAACCATTCCTACTTAATGACTGTAGGAAGTGATTTGAGGAAAAGTTGGTTTCTACATTTAGTAGGTCATGTACCTGCACAGAAGCCTTCCCATATTGGCTCAAACTAATCTTTAATGTTGTCGTGTAGTCTCAGGTCTGTTGTACTCAATACAATAATAAAAGGTATTCTAAGCATAACAATACCATCATTTATACATCAAAAACTAATCTGTTCACAATTGCCTTTATTTAAGACTATGATTTCTAAGAGTTTTCATTGCAATTTTCAGTAGGCTGAGCAACAACTGAAGTGTTGAACGTGTTTAACAAACCCTGACATGTCTGAAGATAAAAGTACTTGGTATTAAGGAGACATGTAAAAATAATGTGTAAAATTGTATAAAAATATTCTGAGCTACTTTTTAATTTGTGTTGTATTTTTCTCTAATCATTAAATAACATTATTTCTTCAGTACAGTTCAGCCAAATATTCTCATTTTAATGACAGTAAATATATTTCTACAAATAAGGCCATTCAAAGTGAGTTACAATAAGATTGTTAGGGGAACATGAGACTGAAGATTTAAATTGTTCTACTTCAGTTCTGGGTTTTAGAATGTGAATGAGATTCTGCTTTCTTCTTGGAACTATTACTAATCAGTATTACTTACTTAGGGAGGGTGATAGAGGGAAAGGGTTTTTCTTCAGTCAAATTCATATAAACCAACACATAATTAACATTATAAGATGTAAACTAATCCCAAGCCATCGTGGCTTGAGGGTGGTGAGCTGGCAGAAACATTAGCATGCCGGGCGAAATGCTTATCAGTATTTCATCTGCTGTTACATTCTGAGTTCAAATTTCACTGAGGTCAATTTTGCCTTTCATCTTTTTGGGGTCAATTAAATAAGCACCAGGTACGCACTGGGGTTGATGTAATTGACTTAATCCCTTTGTCTATCCTTGTTTGTCCCCCTCTATGTTTAGCCCAAGATAACTGTAAACTAACAAGTTTACTGTGAGGGAATGTGCCCACAAATGTTCAATTATATAAAAAGTGTCATGGACATAGTGGCAGGATGGTGCAAAGCCTCACAAATCCAGGGCTACAGTTCAGTTTCTCCACCAATCTACCCCTGACTTTACTGCACCTGCAGATTGGCCTTCAGAGAGTCCAGACTTAAATGTGATGGATTACTGTGTCTGGAGCTTATTAGCAGAGATACAGAAATATAGATGCCATATAACCATCATTGATGAATTGAAAATGTGCTTGATAATAGCTTGGAATGACATTCCTCAAGTTACACTTCAAAATGCCACACCAGCTTGGATTTCTTGATTAAAACACAGTCAAGAAGTGCACAGAAAACATTTTGAACATTTTTGAGTGTTAGTATATCATGCTTTGTGACTCTTGTTGTTTACCTCAAATAGATCTTGTGAAAATATTGACATTTCACAAATTTTCTGCTTTTCTAGTAACCACCCTATAGAAGTCCATCACTTAGACATTTAAGAAAAACTAGGCACTTAAACTTGTGTGTTACAGACATTTTGAACTCATGGAAAAAGAGTCCAACCAGAATCTGTATGGTAATCTTGCAGTTACTAATGTCATTAAAGTGAAAGAGAGAGAGATATATGTGTTTCATAGGGCATTGCTGGAGATCTAAGCAATAACTCATAAGTGAAACACTCTTACAGACACTTTGACATGGATATATATATATATATATATATATATATATATATATATATATATATGTATATATATATATATATATATATATATAGAGACAGACAGATAGATAGATAGATATATACTGGTTGGTCATCCAGCAAAAATCTTCATTCAACAAGCTTTTTACAGACATGGGACATTGCCCTGCTGATCTCACAAATGCCGTGAGGAAACATGATGGGTGGTGCTGTGAGTGAGACAGGGAAATCCAAGCAAGCTTGACCAGCTTATTCGTGCAGAACACAAGTATTTCTCCTAATTCCTTAATATAAATGCAGTTTACAAATACAAAACAATATATTACCAAGACAGTTTATAGTAGCTGATATTGAGATGAGAATCTCTCTCGGTGATTATGGTGGATCTCCTGAACAGGACCAATAATGAATACATCCTCATGGAATGGATGTATAAGGTCATGTTCATTATCAACCCAGTCTCTTGGCATTATCTGCTTCCAATGATGCTATTCCCCTTATTTTAAAAGCAGAATTCCAAAGTTACTTTGCTGCAGTACACATTCTACCCTTTTATACAGTAAAACAAAAAACAAAGGTGGAACTATATCTTCATTTGCACAATAAAGACAAATGCCTTGCATCAACAGAACTTAAAAGGTTTTCCTCATTTCCAGTAACTTAAGACATTTGAAGAGCAATTTTTCTAAAGTGAAGGTAACAGTTGGGTATTTAGTGACTGCTGTCTATAATAAAACTTTTGATCAGTCTGCTTGTTTCCATGATAGGTTTGTAATTGGATTTTTGTACCAGTACCTACTAACATTTAAAATTTAAGGAGGCTAGGTATAAATAGCAGTGTGGTATCCTCTCTATTAAACAGACAAATCCAAATCTAATCTGGTTGGTTTATAAACCAGTGACAAAGAGAAGGCTAGAATCCAAGTAGTGGTGGTGGTTTGAGCATTTGATATTCAGCAGGTTGCTGTCTTAGCTAAATCAGTCAGTGTGCAGTATCTTCCAATGCTACAAGAATTTGGAAGAAAACATGTATCTCAAGAAAAATGAACAATCTGTAATGATATGATTACAAAGATGCTGTAGGTAACCAGCATGCTAATATAAAACACAGTCCAACATTCAAATCTACCAAAAACCAATGGTGATCATTGACAGGATGCTAACATGTGCACTTTTTTCAAAAATTGAAGGAGACAATTGGGATTGGAACAACTACAGAATCTTACTGAATTTCATGGAGGAAGCATTTGACCAAACACTGCTTCCTATTGTACAATTAACAGAAAGAATCCTGCCTGAAAACCAACATAGATTTTGTTACATTCAATGCTCCACAGACATGGTTTTTTTCAAAAGTGATGATAGGCACAGCAAGACCTCTATTATCCTCATTAGACACTTATCAAATAGTAAATGGTATCTGTTGACTAATTAAGGGGCAAGTATATAATGGTAAAATATTTACCCTTTATAATGATTGTAAGAAATTACTAATCCTAGAAAAAATAGAGGTGACTGGAAAAGACAGGCATAATTGCAACTTCACTAGTCACTATCTTTATAGGTATTACAGCAACAATTGTTCTGATGAGTCACAAGGTAAGAGATGAATCGTTTTACAAAATTTTTAGTTCTACTTTTAACGAAATAAATTAATAGAAAATCAGAGAACTGGTTAAGTATTTGAGGAGCTTACTTTGTCGACTTTGATTGTTATATAGAAAATGAGGACAAGAAATAGTACAGTTTCAAAATATATTTTATTGTTCAGTCTTTCTTTATTGCTTTGTTAATGAGTTAACATTTTTATTGAAAGCATTAACACCTGTCTAAATGGTAAGACTATTCTTTTGGGGCTTAGTCATGTTGAGACAAGTTAAGAAGCTTAATATTCACCTCTTTAACTATTGCAATATTCGCTTTCAGAAAATAATTTGCTTGTTAACATATTCTTAGTAGAGAGCATTTATTAGATATTCTATCTCCTTCATTAACAACAATAAGATTAAATTTGATTTTAACTGTCAGATAAGAATAAATATGCTTTGTGTATAATGAAACATTACACATCACTAAAATAAAAGTGGCCAAAATGTAACATGAAGCAAATACATTTCTAATGAAATTTTAAAGCTAAATGTCTCTGTACTGACTAGAAACCTAATATATCAATAAAATTGGTTATCATTACAAAATTAAATTTTGAATTAATTTTTTCAAGCAGAATAGGTAATTATAGGATGACTACAGCTAGAATACCAACCAAAGAATTTCTGCTGCAATTTGAAATACAAAGAATATATTAAATATTTATATCACCCTTTCATCTACAGATTGAGAATCTATGAAATAAGGATAATGCTATAATTTACATTTTTGCTCAGCTAACAGTGCCTAGCTAAAACATGACTGTTACAATTGCAACATTTCAAAGCAACTATGAACTGCTTTCAATGGCAAAATACAAGATTTGAGAAAACAATCTCTTTCATTTCAGTTTCAACATTGCTGATTTATTTGCTATATAAAGTCTGGAGTTACTGAAGTTAACAGATTATTGCCCTGTGTAATAAAATGCAAGGAATATTTAAAACTTTCGTTACTGTATTTATTTTGAGATGCTCTGTGTTTCTTTCAATTACTTCAAATACAACAAAGAATTTAGTAAAATAATTTAGTTATCATTCAGCTAGTGTTAAGAACAGAAATTGTGGAAGATTTTAATTCAAAATTTATGAAAACAGGACATTTGTACTCAGAGCCAGAGCTGATTTCAGCCAGGTTGGTAACGAAAGGGTTAAGTAAAAAAAGATATCTTAACCCTTTAGCATTCAAATTACTCTGTTAAATGTAATGCCTATTTATTTATATTGCTTGAATCAATCATGTGTTACCTAATAACTTCAAAATTTGGCCAGTTTGAATATAAAACAGGAAGAATGTTTTGGTCAGAAATGCTAAAGAGTTGATTATTTTCAATATGCCAAACTACATCATGCTAAATGCTGGATTACTGGCAATCAGTGTAAGTTCAAATGTAACTGCATTCACTGAGTAGTAAATACATATTTTGGTTGTCTCAGTTGACAACAGATTTTACCCTAGCATTGCAAATGAGATGACAATAACAGAAAGAGCCCCTACAAACAATATCCTTCCTTCCTAAATGCCATGAAAAAGTAGATTTAAATCAGCAAAATCAGTAGATATAAAAATGAAACCTAAATTATTTTACTTAAGTTCTGTTATAATACTATGTTTCATTGATTCCATATCAATAATCAGCCCATACAAACTCTACAATTCAAGCATCATTCATTTGTTGAAAGCAACATATGCTGTTTTGTTGGTAGTCTTTATTTTTTGGTTATCTATCTCACAGCCATAATCTCTCTATATATAAAATCCTTTGTCTTTCTGTCTGTTACCAATACATTCTCAAATGTCTCAACCAAATCAAATCAAATTTTACATAGTCATTCTATCAGACCACATGAGTGTCAATATGTAATTTTTTTGTCATTTGGATTAAAACAATGCAACACTGATACTGGTTCAGTATTACGTGCCAAAAGTCAAAGAATAAAAGTGAAGGAATAGGATCTATATTGTAACGTGATATATTGCTTCACTTTTATACTTTTACTTTTAATTCTAACCACAATCACCACAACGTCACATTTTGTATATGACTGTGTATCTGTCTGTGAATATATGTGTGAGTGTATGAGTATGTATGTCTCATAGTGTGTGTCTTTCCGCATTAGGTACGTTATTAAACATGCACACATCTACATATACATATGTAACAATACATTATTAAACACACACATCTACACATACGTGTTGACTGACATGTGTGAATGTATGTCTGTGTGTGTCTATCTTACTATATGTACGTGAGGACTGGCCAGGGTCAATACAAAATTCTATCTTGCTATATGTGAGGGCTGGCCAGTGTCTGTACAAAATTTTATTTTCATTTCAATTAAAACAATATTTCATAGGGATAATCTTTCTATTGTCAACAGAATATTTTATACTACAACAACATCACATTTTGTATATGACTGTATGTGTATGATTGTGTCTTTCCATGTTAAGTATGTTATTAAACACGCACACACGTCTACACATACATATGTAACAACTGACATGCATGAAAGTATGTCGCTGTGTAGCTATCTTAGTATATGTATGTGAGTGTATGTCAGAAACATTTTATACCACGATGATGATGTCACATTTTGTATATGAGTGTATATCTGTCTGTGAGTGTATGAGTTGCAAGGTATTTACAGTTACATATTTGCCCTTATATTAAGAAACTTATATATATATACTTCTTTGTCACTCTCTAATATTTATTGCGACATTTACTGTTAAATTAGCAGTTCTATACATGTGCTTCTATTTCGTTAATTTACACTCCATACAAAAATAAAGACAAACTATGTACATACCAAGTGATAATCCATTATGCCTTATTTTTTCAAGTAATGCATTACTACATATTCTCTTGTGATTGCATAGGTTCACTTTGTTTCTTATTCTACAGCCACATCAGCAATCCAATGTCAAGCCTTCACCTTCTGCAACATTTCAACAGTTCGCTTTCCCCGTTGCTATCTCCCATTACAGCCCATTTCCGTAATGTACCCATTTAGGTACAATATCACCTATTACACATCCATTCATTTGACTGTCAACCATACGATGGGTTGTGTTAGATGCAGTGCTGACTGCCTCAAAGGTGAGTATATTCACCCACTCCCAATTTTCCATAAGTTAGGGCCTGGAATCCTCCAAATGGACATATTACATGTTGCTTGGTCAAATTAGACCATCATTTACCCCACAAATGTTTTGTCATCAATGCTGCACTTTCCCCTATCACCTGTTTCAATACAATTGTAATTTATATATACGAACTATACCATTTTAATCCCGAGCAGTGCCGGGTATCTCTGCTAGTCAATTATAAAGTTACTGTTCTAATTTTCTAAACTGTTTAATCCCTCATTTGTAATTGTTTAATATTTCAATATTTTACTGCAGCTGTTTTCAGTTATTTTTAACTCAGAATACATAACTGTATTATTCAACAAGACTTAGCATAGAAACCTCCCCTTCTGTCTGAAAAAGACTATCATTAGCAATTACCTCCATGAAAAGAAACAACCAGTACTGTTTCTATAACAGACATTTCGTTTTCATTAAGTTAGTTGATGTTAAGGTATACCAATATACAAAAACAAATGATCAAAGGTAAAAAATGCCATAAATAAAATATGTATGAATGGTTAGGATAAGGTTACTTTTATACTTTTATGTATAAAAGGTAAATGCAAGAACTACTTTTGCATATGATATACCTTGTCCTTAACCCTTTTCATGCCAAGCCACATGGATTCAACCCAGGTTTTATAACACAAACTTCTTGTTTACAGTGATTTAAATTAATACTTTCCATTAATATTTCATGTTAATTTGTTTCTAATCTCATTTTTCTAATGGCAAACATTTCATTAATTCTTCATTAATTTCAAAATTAATTGAAACAAAGGTAACAAAAGGATTAAAGTGTTAAAAGGGTTTATAAAGAATATACTAAGGTGAAGGGTGTATCTAACTCTGAGATCAACATACAGATATGCACACACATGTATGTATGTATGTACTCTCATATATATATATATATATATATATATATATATATATACACAAACATCAAAGAATCCTGATACATTCAAAAATAGAAAGGATATTTTCATCATTCATTATCAAAATATATTTTTTTTAAATTTAAAAAGAAGAAATTAACAGGACCGAATGTGGCGAAGAATTTATCTCCAGTCTCAAATGCAGTACTACATCAGGACAAATATTGGTGCAAGCCTATAGAAATGGGGGTTGAGAGAAGAAACATAATTACAACTCTCAGACATTTACATGTTAAACTGATTTCATTTTCTATGTTGAATTGAATTGGACAAATCTATAGGACAGGTCTTTTATCAGTTCTTTTAGACAATTCCTAAAAATTCTGGCATGTCTAACATGCAGCCTTTTCAAACACAAGTGCTGATATCGAGTGGCATAATTAGTTGTTTAAAAATGAGGAACTCCCAAAATTTTTCATAATAAAAACAATAATAATTTAATTATTATTATACTAAACAGCATCTGCTGTGAAGCTGATATGATTTCTACTGGTGAACAAGTGGAAGTATAGTAACTAATCTAAACTTCAAAACTTAATTAAAATTAAATTTGTCTTTCTTACTATAACAATCATTCATGCATTGTTAGTCAAACTTAGAAATATTATATATGAGAACAATGTTGTATGATTATGTTACATATTGTTCTGAGTTCAAATTCCACTGAGAATGACTTTGACCATTTCAGACTTCATTAAGTAAATACCAGTTAAGTATTGGGTCAATTAAACTGGCTGTTTCCCCTACAACCACAAAAGAACTGTGAGTTTTGACTGACAAACCAACATTACTTTTTACTGATTCTTTTTGGACCCAAAATTAAATTGCATGTTTTGTACACACCCTAGATGTGATGCAATATACATATTTTTTATCGATACCAAAAAAAAAATTTTCTCTCTTTCTGTTTCATTTGTTTTCAATGTACTGATCCAAATTGACAAACACAAACAAAATAAATTTAGTTTTAACACAGTGACACAAATATTAAACAAATCAATAAAGCAGAGATATAAATGAAAACTTCTTACCCATCCACCATGTGCATTTATCCAAGGGTTCAAATTATCAGTTAAGTACGTATGAGCCCATTCTACAATGTTGTCCACAAGATAAGGCATTTCTTTCTCAACACTCTGAAGGGATAAAGCTCCACTGAAAGAGAATAGGGCGACAATTCGACCCCAGTTAATAGTCTGGTCACTAAAAAGTTCATTAATAACAGCCTGAAAAGTGCAATAAGCTGTATGCTGAGTAATATGAAGTTGTTGGCACATATTTGAGAATTGGTCATGATATCTTTCCTCAAACTCATCGGCCATGGCACGCATACTGATTGCCACTTTACTTGGACGGCGGTCAAAGCAGGGACAGTTTTCCCAGGTAAAACCCTGCCTCCTTAGACGGTAGTTAACATAATCTTCAAGCAAATACCGAGAGACCGGCACATTCATCTCGGAGTTGTTATTTGACGAAGAACCCATAGCATCCTAAAGAGAAATTTGTTCAACAGTTAGACATTAGATTTTTGATATTAAAGAATTAACATTTATCACACTCACTGTAACTCTCTTTAAAAGTCGAATAGTTACAAATTAAAACAAAACTAAAATATTCAAGAGTTTAGTTTCCAAAAATATTAAAATCAGTTAAATAAAAATGTAAAGTGTTCATACATTTTTCAAAGGTTTGAATTGAAAGAATGTAGAAATTACCAGCGATGTTCTCCTTTTATATTGGTAATTTTTAATGATTTTCTCATGTAAATATATTTAAATATATGTTATATTTACAAAAATAAGTTAAAGAATGTCGAATTAATTTGAAGAAACAACAGAAGCAATTTTAAAATATCAAAATGAGAGGAGTAAGAAATTTCCAGACACCAAGTTGGTAGATATTATTTTGGAAAATAGATCTTATCAATCAGCAATTATTTTTGTTTTTAGCTTTTTCTGTTCCTCGGTTAAGTTTCCGTTAGAAAATATTACTTCCAGATAAACACCCAAAACATTTTCCATTTTCTTTTTCAAATTCCTATTTCGTAAAAGTCCATATTTCTTTCACACGCCCTCTTTTTGTTTGTTTGTTTATCTGTGTATGTATGTATGTGCGTGTGTCTATGTGTGGGTGGGTATGCTTTAATTTCAGTTAATTCCCACAATAATGTCTCCTCAGGCACAAATTGTTTATCTACAACTCCTGAACGGGTAATTGGCAATAAGAAAGTGGTATGAAAAAAATTACTCTCACTACATCTGCCCATTTACGCACTAACCCTTTCTGAATAACCATTATGTTTCATGTAGTAGCAGTATTAGGACCGAATCACAAGACTTTCAGCGAGTCTGTACTAATACTTCTAATTTCGATTCACATATACAGTTTCGCACGTTATAGGACCACACACAGACGTAATATGCATCGATAAATCTTGTGTTATAACTCTGATAAATTGAAAAACTTTATTTTCTTTGTTTTCTCTTTTTTATTATTAATTCTGGGCAGATATAGATATATATATTAGCTATGAACAGAATTTTACACACAGCTATATACTACTGCTACTGTACATGCATGTGCACGTGCAGAAGTGACAGATGTACACAAGCTGTCTCACGTGAGCCAGTGACAATTGGTTTTTTTTTTCTTTTTACTTTATACTGATCAGGATTGAGTGAAAAAGAATAAAGTTATGGGCAAGCAATTAGGAAGCCATTTAACTGCTCAGTTTATACAAATGATATTTCTAGATGTACACATTCATTACACAAGTGCAGCCAAACACACACAGGTACTGTAATACACAACTATAATATACTCCTTCAGTCACATATACAAACATAAAATGCTCCACTGATACAATATTCGTGTAAAGGTACCTGCAACACATACATATAGATACTACAATCACAAGAATCAAGAGACTGTATTTTGTTGATCAAACTATGCTAGAAACAGCAGCCAAATCTCCATCAAATCACACCCTGTAGTTTTAAAAACATAGATAATATGAGCGTAGACTCACTGCAAGACGGGATGGTCATAGCTGGAATGCCTTTTGTCTGCACGATTAAAACTGACCTGATGGGTAAACAGTCAAAACTACACGAGATTTGACACCATTTTAGAGTAGTGTTTGCATACACTGTCTTTTTATGTTCCGTAATACTATCAGGAAAAGTTTTAAAGATAATTCATTGTCTAATTAGGATTAAAACAAAACACATATAGATGCGAGTTACTGTTAAAAAAGTATAGAAATAATTTGTGCGCAGTTAGTTACATGTCGAGTGCACGCCTAGTTCGAGGTGCTTTACACATAATGGCAGGTACGATAGTTAAAGGCTACAGTAGTTAAATAAGACCGGTAATGTGAGTATATGTGATGCAAGCACTCCGTCTGATGCATGTGGGAGAATGAGTCAGTGTGACAAATTTGAAACAAAAGGATCAACTGAAAACAAAGCCAAAAATAAATTCATTGCCAAAACAACCCCTTTGGATCGTTCGTTGTTTACAGTTTCGGTGGTCAATTTAACTGAAGCTATTAATTAACGCTCGCGAAATGATTTAATTACTCTCACTGGGGAGCGGTATTTGACAGAGATCGGGGATAGGCTAGAATCTCTTTCATAAAATTATTCCTTGCTACATCTTCATTGATACACTCAATTATTATCTTCAATTACTTGAGATATATATATATATATATATATATGTATGTATATATATATATAGGCGGAATGAGTAAACGCATATATCTACACATCTGCATTCAGTTGTGGGTATGCGTGTAAGTTTACAATTTATCTACCGTGGTGGTCGCTGATCTAAGAGCTTTTATTTCTATTTCTGACAATCTGAAACACCACTTCACTTTATATGCTTTGTAAAATTGTGTAAATCTTTTTATATGGGAGAAAAAAATATCTAATAACTTCCAAAATGTTTGCCATATTTATCGGAAACAACCGCTCAGAAGAGTATGTATATATATATATATATAGTTCAATATTACAAAGGAACTTATTATTTGATTCGAAAACCGTGAGAAAGTATGCGGCTTTTGTTGGGAGAACAGTGTGACAAACGAGGAAATGGGAAGGAAATCAGTAAGAGAACAGTAGGGAGACAGTAAGGGGACAGTAGGGTTGTCTTGGTGAAGAATGAGAGAAAATATATGAATGAATGAACGTTAGCTTTCTCTCCTCCGCCTCCCTTTTGCTTTTAAGAATGAAACTGTAACCTAAATCCCGTTTACTATCTTACCTTGTTTGTGCTATAATTATTCAACAACCTCCTTCCGAGAAATATTACGTAATATCCTTTGTTTCTAAATAGCAAAATATTTCAATTTTGCTACAGATGGAAAGCCAGTTTCAAGGCGATAATAAAACTACATCAACTCGGCAAAGTATAACTACAGAACATGGCGACTGTAAAACGTCTCAACAAATAGAGTTAACTCTATTTCTATTTTTGATATAAATATATTAATTTTAATTTTTGTATCTACTAAATTAAAATACATTTAATTATTTCCGTTTTAAAGAGAACGATAAAAATAGATAACTGATAAGAAAACAAAAAAAAATAATAAATACGCAGAAACGACTGCTAGATTTACACTGTCAGTTTCTGCCATCTTAGTAGCCTTGGTTACAAACTAAACAACTTTTAATCATCTATGTCTACAATCTTTCGCGATTTTTAATCTTTTATATTTTTATATTCATTAACAACTTCATTGAAATTAAATTAATTGATAAGATTTTATCGATCTTCAGAATCGACATGTAAAAGCTGAAATTTGTTTCACGTTCCCAGTTGTTCGAAAGTTCAGAAGATCGTGTGTCCTAGAAACCGAAATTTTTTCAATTAAATTAATCAAAATAGTTAAAATATTTTCTTTATGGATTTTTTGCTTCCTTTACAAAATTCTAGCCAGTCATTAACAAGGCTCTTTTGTTTAGGTCCACAGTTCTTGGGATTTGTAGATACCGGAATTGGTTTGTTTTGCACATATATGAGCGCGTATTGGAAAAAGTTGCACTAATACAGGGTGTACATACAAGCGTCTGTGCTTCATTGCCGTTTATTTTGTGTGTGTATTCCATATGTTCAGTATTTGTGCACCTTCTAGTTCAATGGCTAACCTCAGTTCATTGACTGTTGCATGTTTTATACAGTGAAATTTATATTATTTTTCAGTATCTCTATAAAAACGTAATGTGAGGTCCAGTGATCACAGAAGGTATTCTATTGAACCTCTTTGTCCTATCCACCTGTCTGGAAAAATATCAATGTAGGCCTTTACATTGCTATATATTTCTTTATTACCCACAAGGGGCTAAACATAAAGGGGACAAACAAGGACAGACAAAGATATAAAGTCGATTACATCGACCCCAGTGCGTAACTGGTACTTAATTTATCGACCCCGAAAGGATGAAAGGCAAAGTCGACCTTGGCGGAATTTGAACTCAGAACGTAACAACAGACGAAATACGGCTACGCATTTTGCCTGGCGTGCTAACGTTTCTGCCAGCTTGCTGCCTTGCTATAGTAGTGTTGGGGTGTTCCATCTTGCTAGGAATAAAACTTCTCACCTACAAAGTCCTCTTAGATTGTTGCAAGTTCAAGTAAATAGAACCATTCACATACCATCAAAAAAAAAGAATTGTCCAATTAATCTTTTTGATGATATGATGCACCATACTGTACCTCCTGGTAAATTAATATGATGTTCCTCCATAATATGTGAATTCTCAAGCCCCCAGTAGCTGCACTGTCATAGTTAAATGAGCCTTTTAGTTTAAATGTAGCCTCATCATTCCAAACAATCTTTGCTGGAAAGCATACTTCTACAAATCTTTCCAAGTACCACTTGCATAACTCCATTCTTCAATTTACACTGGGAGCATGGACTATTCTTGGAATGTAACTTTTCCAATGACAGTTGTTCAAAATGTGATGGATGAATGATCTTGAATTTCCTATTTCACACCTCACTTTCTGCACAGATATTCTTGAACTCTGGTAACTCATTTCTAGTACACTTTCTTGCTTTTGGGGCTGGGGTGTCTCATTGATGTCATGGTCTTCCTGAACTTATCTGGTGGACATTCTGAACAGTTCCGTCTGTTTCAAAGCTGTCTCTAATTCAAGTGATAAGTTGCATAGGTGAATTTATTTGAAGCTGAACTGTCTTGGCTTTCAGCACATTTGGTAGAAGTCACAATGATGATGACGAGTCTGACTTAGCTCTACATGACAAGTACTTGAGATGCATTCAGTTCATCAGATGTTTGGAGCAGAAAGAGAGTTTTGAGAAGATGGCTTCTATGTGTTGGCCCTTTATTGGCCTGCTCAGATCGCATGATATGAATGCTATCAAAGCAACACCAGCTATTATCAATATTCTTTTTAGAGAAGGCCCACATGTTCAGGCAAAATGTCAGCTGGATGTTGGCACCAGGCTCTGGTGTAGTGTTATCTAGTGAGATACCTTCCTTTTATTGGGTACCAAACGGGGTAAGGTAGGACACGGGCATGAGTCTGCTTTTTGATCAATTAAACTGGGACAATTAAAGATGCTTTGCTCAGGGTTTACATAAAAACCACAGAACTAGAATTTGAATATGACTAATGTCTTGCTCCTGGATCTCTTAGCCTTTGTGTCAAGACACATACACTGAACAGAAATAAAAATCAGTCACTATATTGTAACATTAATGTTGTTAATTGAACTTATAATTATACACAATAGTGATTTATTTTAAGGAGTTTTGTCTAGGAGAGAAACTCATTGAAATTTCTGCTTGATTATGATGAAACCTGCATTTGACATGTAGCAGTATTATTCAACCTCTTGGCCAGGTACCACTGCCAACCAACAGCTAAAGGCTGTTCACAGTGAATAATGGTTATAAAAAATTTCATTTAGTTCTTGGTTTGAGAATGAGGTTTCTTTCTGGTAGCTGACATTGTTATAGTTTCATTTGTCACATCAATACAATTTTTTTAAGACAAGATAACAGAGTTGTTTCCCTTTGATGAAGGTTGATGTATGATGTAAAGTGTAGGATGAAAATGCTCAGTTAAAAATGAATGTTCTATATTATATGCATGTAAAAGAGTTCTTTGATCTGCAGATTCATTTCAGCATGTATATTTCGTTGATACATCTTCGTGGATAATTACATCTACATCATTAGAGTGAATTGACATGACTGAAGAACAGAACATTACAGTAAGTCTTTTTCTGAATCAAAAATTAATCATCATCATCAATATTTAACATCCATTTTTCGTGCTGGCATGGATTGGACAGCTTGACAGAAACTTGCAAGGCCAGGTTCCATAGTCTGTTTTGGCTTGGTTTCTACGACTAGATGCCCTTCCTAACACCAACCACTCCACAATGTACTAGGTGCTTTTTACGTAGCACCATCACCTACACCAATGCTTTTTACATGGTACCTTGGTTTTAGGATCTCAGTTCTGTTGTGGTAGGTGGGTTGAGTAGAGCAATATAAAGGTGTTTCTTATTCACTACAAATAGACTTTGGCTGTTGGTTTGAGAATGGTACCTGACCACATGAAATAATTTTATTTCATGTCAGAGTGTTAAAAATAAGTCCCAATTAATGAAAGGAAAAATAGAGATTTTTATGTACAGCTAATTTTTTTTCATTACTGATATATCAATGAACAATTTCTGGTGATTTACTTCAAAAGCATGATGTGCTTGTTATGGACTATAGGTATTTTTTTTATAAGATACCATCTTATCACTTTTTAATATATATATATATATATATATATTATATATATATATATATATATTATATATATATATATATATACTAGCAATGCATCCCGGTGTTTCGTAGGTGTTATGACCTATAACCACATTGTATTATTTGTTTCTTTCTTATGGGCAGAATCGGCACACAAGGAGTGAGAAGCAAACAACTTTTCTTTATAAACATGTTTTTTGGTCATTTTGTGATGAACAATGCTGAAATTGTTGAAACCAAAACCATGTAGAATGGCAGCTTAGATTAGAAGGAAATCCTAATAATGCCCCCAGAATTACCTATACTTATGGATTTAAAGAATTGGATGACATATGAGGACATAGAGGTATCTGTATTGCAGAAAGTAAGGCGGCGAGCTGGCAGAAACGTTAGCACGCTGGGCAAAGTGCTTAACGGTATTTCGCCTGCTGTTACGTTCTGAGTTCAAATTCCACTGAGATCGACTTTGCTTTTCATCCTTTCGGGGTCAATAAATTAAGTACCAGTTACACACTGGGGTTGATGTAATCGACTTAATTCCTTTGTCTGTCCTTGTTTGTCCCCTCTATGTTTAGCCCCTTGTGGGCAATAAAGAAATAAGGAAGTAAGATCCATGGAAAGAAAGCTGCTTCATTGTGAAAAGCATCATCTCTAATGTTTGGGCAGACTGCACACTTCAATATATATTAAGTGAAACCGACAATGCTTCCGGGTAAACTATATTTTGCATAAGCCTAGTATTGATAGAATAAATATACAAGTCATCTGCACTGCTAACTCGAGAGCATGCGATATATAGTTGTCCATGAGAAAAGCAGGGTATTTGTAAATTGAGACCCACAATTTTTAAAGTTTGACCCTGGGCTTTGTTGATTGTCATAGCGAAGCATAATTGCACTGGGAACTGGAAGCACTCGAATTGAAATGACACATTTGAGTGAATAAGGGGCATGCGTGGAATGTATGCGATCTCTCCTCGATGACAGCCAGCAATAATGGTTGCTTGTAGGACATGACTTGTCATTGTAGTTACAGTCAACCTTGTACCATTGCATAGTTGTGGTAGGGTCGAAATTCCTCAAGGGCATGATAGGTGCACCTTTCTTTAGGAAAAACTAATGCGGTGGCAGTCCTGTAATTTGCAGAGAGTTGAAAAATTCAACTGGATAGTCAACAGTGGCATGCTTGTCGATGGTTGTATCAATGGAGACAAACGTTGAAACAACTGCAGGTAGAATGTGGAGGAGTTCATGGATTACTTTATCAACACTTTCATTCTGAGGTGCTAAAATAGCTCTCTCTGCGAACCATGCTATGTTTTTGAAGTTATCTTGCAATGTGGGAAATATCTTTTCTTTAAGCTCAGTCAATGTAGACACCATGTGCTCATATTGCAATGCATACTGTTGCAGGGTGTTAGTCAATGGTAAAGTGCCATTTCCAATTAGCAGAAGTTGATGAAAGAATTTCTCTGCTAAGAGGTCATTGTAGAAATGAGCTCGCATATTATTGCTTAATGAAAGCTGATGAATAAATCTCCATAGAGGTGAAAACTTCAGACACACATAAATGTCATCAGCTCGTGTACCCTGTGGTATGATTGGTAACATTTGACAGAAATCCCCTGTGAGGACAACAGTTAAGCCCTTCATAATGGCAGTAATGTTTCTAATATCCCTTAGTAACCTATCTTGGGCTTCTAGTATACTACAGTGTGCCATCATGCATTCATCCCAGACAATAAGTGTAGTTTAGAGCAGAATTTCTGCCATCGGTGATCATTTTCAAATATTACACATTTTCAAGTTTTCTTGAGTTTGAATAGGGGCAATTTTCTTTGTGGTCCTTGTTTGTGGAGATAAATGAGTATGTCTTCATTTTGGTGGCATGGCTGAAAAGAGCGAATGATTACGGAACATATAAGATGGAAGACAGCAATTTGAAGTTGCAGTCAGAACACTTTCTGTGACCCTTCCTGCTAGTCATATCTTTGTAGTCTCCATTGCAGCTATCCATGCCACATTTTACAGCCTTTACCATATAAACAGAGCATTGAGCAAGTCATGATATTGATATTTTGTTACTTGGCACAATGTTCAGATGGCTTCCAGTCCTTCATCCTCCATGTCAGCTAATTTTTTCTCAATTACAGTTTTAGTCTTTATGCTTTCCAATGCAGCTGACTGTCCAGCAATGTATCAAGCTGTTCGTGAAAAATGAAATCAAAAAAAGATCATCAAATTTAGCCTGAACAACCTGCATGTTTGTATCTTCTTGTCTTGACATCACATGCTTGTTGTCACATGATTCTCACTCTCATACAAGCAATGTCATTCATTTCATCCAACCTATGCAAGCATGGAAAAGTGAGCATTAAAATAATAATAATAATAATGATGATGGTGGTGGTGGTGGTGGTGGTGGTGATAGTGGTGATGGTGATTATTATTATTATTACTATTATTAACCTTTAACCTCTGTTAAACTCTTCATAGAAATATTTGAAGCCAGTGAACCTCAGAATGATAAATGAAATCACCATATTCCACTTTAAAATCTTTCACTGTTTAAATCCTCTTTTGTGCAATATTACAATTCATATTGTTAGCATCACATTCTTGTTGACAGGATTTTGATGGTGAATATGATAAAGATATGCTATTAGAATGAGAAAGTATTAGAATCTAATTGATGATTTTATAGTTATTTCTTAATCTAGGCAACAAATCCTTTTTCAGTTCCTACAATATATAACAACACTAAATTATCTTTTGAAATCAACTATTGCTGATTTACCCTTAGTAATAAGATGTTCACTTCTAGTTGCCTCCTGAATCAATTTCAAAACAAATATTTTTGCATTATGAAATTGGACATTATCTCATGCACAAATATAACTGAGCTGTAATTGCTGTGTCTGTTATTTCATTTACATCTATCAAATAAAACACAAATTATGATACTGCTTGTTTCAAGGATATTTGAACACCAATAGGCATTTATTTTAAACTGCAGCAAGACTCAAAACCGAATTGTCAAATTGCTATGTCAAAATCATGGTATAGCAAGTTTGCTCATGTAAGCAGCCTAGTAATGGATCAATCAGCAGCCAGACATCATGTGATAGATCATTCTAGAAGCCCCTAAACATTTCCTTACAAGAGTTATGAATAGGTATATACTGAGCACCAAATTTGCAGAGTGTCAAAGATGTCCAAGCAAAATGTTGTCTCCACTCTTTCTAAGTTTATTTGCACAGAGACTGACCAATTCCTTCACTTGTTGCTTTTAAAAGTCATTCTAATGGCTATTTACTCAACCTTGTAGACAGTAGTCATAGTTTGCTCTCATGAACCCAACATGGTATATTTTCTCTTGTCTTGGCAGCTTATTTACAGAGCCTTCTAACTCAACTATTTGTAAAAGCTTTCCAGTGTGTTGACTTTATTGTTGCAATTCGTGACCAATTCATAACCAACAGGAGAATTTATTTGTGCAGTAAATTAAAAGTTACTATCAATTGTTCATGAGGTACTGTTACACCATTTACACACAGCTACACACAACCATCTTTGCAACAAAAGCATCAGAGACTAACCTCAAACAATTTGTGCTGCCTCAACTCTTTAACAAACTCACTTTTGATGTATGGTTTCATTTTCTTTGTAAGCGGCATTGCAGGTTGTACTTTCAATAAATTGCGATTGAATCTTTCCATTTACTTCTCTGAAAAAATAATTATATGTCCAGTTTTTATCAATCAAAGAACCTTCTTTCACAACTCTTCTTTTAATTGTACTAATCACTTTAAAAGTGGGTAACTTTTATGTACTAATCTCTGTTAATGGAAAATCTTTAATAAAAATAAGGATGTATGTTAAATTTGACTGAAATTTCTTCCATGTGCCTATATAATTGAATACAGCATAAATTTATAATAATATGTAATTTTGAAAAGTTTACTTGTTATTTTCCAAGGATAACACATTTTCTATTTATTCTACAACTTACTTTGTCTGATGAATTTCACTATTGTTTCTACAAATGAAGCATTTCAAGGAGACAATTGTAAATCTGATGTAGCACCAGAATCATTTTGTAAAACTTTCATGTATTCTAGGGTACTTGACCTGTCCACAAAGCATTGTTCCACTATTAACAATCCAACTGAAATTGAAGTGACTGCTGCAATAAAGAATAAAAAAGAATCAAAATATATCTGAATCATAAAATGTCCTAAATCTTGATAATTGTTCAGCAAAAGTTTTATCAAAGGTTTCCCAGGATGTTAATAATAAAATTATCTTCCCTTGGTCCTTATCAAACCCTAAATCTGAAGAAGTATATTTCTGGTGGTATAATCCCTTATTTGAGTCAAACAATGAGCATCTTCCTTGTTCCATGGTTAGAAAGATTAAACTAAACACGTTTCAACATTATACAAACAATATTGTATTACCAAGCTATTTTGATGTTCACCTCCACAAATAGTAGCAACATATTCTTTTAGACTTAACTTCATATTAATTGATTTCTACTTCGAACATAAGAAAATAATGATCTGTTTAGCAAGAGCATAATAGATGAATTAAGTAAATATTTTGGCATGAAATCTATATCAAAATAATAAATTTGTATTTCAATTAGTTTCATCTTCATTATTTTAAAATATACTGTTATATGCTAAACATCCTCTTTACCAGTTCACATAATAATAATAATAATAATAATAATAATGAAATCATTGTATACAGTGCTCAGGTGCACCACAACTTGTCAGAAAGTGCACATAAAGTACATGCAGTAATGTAAAAATGTCTGGAAAATGAACAGTGTATGAGTCAGATACATGCTTGTGTGTGTATGGAGGGGAGAAAATCAAGTGTAGTGTTGGCGAATCTCAGGAAGCATGGAAGTTTTGAAGGACACAACTGAAATAATCTCAGGGTAAGATGCCTATAGCTTCTAAAAAGTTAAACATTTTTCATGATCATATCACAAAATAAGAGCCATGACTGAGACACATCAAGAGGCAATTATTTACAAGAATCTTGACTTTTCAGTAATTCAATCTAAACGTCCTCATTTCAATAATATCCTTATGTGAGGGAATGCTTTTTTTTATGTAAAGGAATATTTAAATATTGTGTTCTGTCATTCTGAAATATCACTTCCCTAAACAACATAAATCTGTTTAGTTCAGAGGATCATTAAATATCCTTGACTTACCTTACGATGGGAGACTCTTACTCATTTTTTCTTCACTTTACAAATTATTTAACACTTTGCATGATACTAAATTAACTAAGTAATCAATTGATGAAACTGCTAAAAATATAACTTCATTAATTAGCCAAACCAAAAAAATAAAAAGAAAGAAATTGCTTAGAAAATTTCCTCAAATATTATAATCTTAATTTGGCATTTGATTAGATGAAAAAAATATGAATATTTCACTGAAGCAAGAGAGCTGTTTATTTCAGTTTGTTTCATAGAGCATCAACATCTCATCTTTTAATAAATCATACAAAATTGTATATAAACTGTAAATGAAAACAAGAGAAAAAAAATGTAGTTACATATCTATAGAATAATCAGTTGTATATTGTCAATAAGATGTTTGCATTGGAACAGGAGATTTTTACAAGGTAAGAAATGAAAAACTGCTGCATATAAACATTGCCTATATATAATAGCACTTACATGCACCTTTGTGCTGTTGACGTAAAGAACAGTCATAAACTGACTATACTTTTTAGGTATTGAACCTGTGGTGTTATAGGGAAGGATTGAAAGTGAGGGAGTAGGCATGTCCTGTCGGAAGTGGGGTCTGTGGATCTCACCAGAAGTGCTGCGGTGGACATGCGGCATTTAGTGAAGCACGAGGGTCAGTTGGCGACGAACAGCACATCAGAGCAGACGTGTGAGATTGTACAGCGACGCGACATATAGCACACATGGATGTAGAGTGAACCTTGGAGATTGGGATAGCACGTGGATGTTGAAAGTGACCCTTTTTCTGGACTGACAGGTAAGACTACCATAATTCTCTCTTCACTTTACATCACAGAACCATATGGTCATCACCTACATCACAGAACCATATGATCATCCTTTACATCACAGAACCATATGATCATCCTTTACATCACAGAACCATATGACCATCACCTACAAATATAATCTGAATTAAAGAACAGTAAACATTCCAAAATTTTTTATATAGAGAGACTCAAACAAATATGTCTCTACAGCTGGGAAAGTCTTAAGATCATAGAACCATATCACATTGTGAAATGATAAACAATTACAATAATCATTACTCCAGTTATACAAATGGCCTCTTGCCTACTTTGGGAGTTCAGATGAATTCCAGGTTATTGTAGAGTCAAAATGCAACAATAATTTTCTGTTAGATATATATGTTTTTATCTTCTTTTATCTTTTACTTGTTTCAGTCATTGCATTGCAGCCATGCTGGTTGTCAAACAGTGGTGGGAGACAAACAAATATATGGAGAGCAACAGTATAATAAACTTGTAGATAGATAAAAAAAAAATGAGGAAAGCTTGTAGACAGATCAAAAAATTGGGAGATGATACAAAAGGTGAGACAGGGAAAGAGTCAGAGGTACATAGAGGTAAACAAAAGCAGTGGCCTTGATGGTAGATGTGAGGGGTGATGAGAATAATAGCAGAGGGCGTTAAAGATGACGTATGATATGAGGGGGCAAAAGCTGCAGAATGGACCCAAATGATTGGGTGCAATGTGGCAATAGCCACAATTTAGTTTTTGATAGACCATGATGGGCACATGCTATTCAAGCCCATGCAGATGCGTATGGCATTTCAGCAACACTTCACTTGCTCAACTGTTTGGGATGAATGACAGACTGGAATACTGGATGGATTTCAGTGCCTTCCTTGATGGTCTGCTGAGTCTCTCA
This sequence comes from Octopus sinensis, assembly GCF_006345805.1. Taxonomy (NCBI): domain Eukaryota; kingdom Metazoa; phylum Mollusca; class Cephalopoda; order Octopoda; family Octopodidae; genus Octopus; species Octopus sinensis. The sequence goes on from NC_043006.1 coordinate 72,452,863, forward strand.
GCAAGGTAGGTGGAGTGTTGCAAAGAGACAATAACAGCTGCAAAAATATAATATAATGAAATTATTGTATACAGTGTTCAGGTGCACCACAACTTGTCAAAAGTGTGTATAAAGCATATGCAGTAATGTACAAATGTACAAATACGGGAAGTAATGACTGTTTTCATGGCAGCAAATCACCTGGTTTGCATAGTTTGCTATATGTGCTCTACTTTTAAATGCCAAACTTGTTTGGAAACCTCTTGACAGATATCAACCACAACTGATAGCTGAGCAGAACCATTCCAAGTTTAGTGAGTTGCTGAGAAATGACCCAAACAAAGAGGATCAAATACGATAATTTTAGGCCTGTAACTCTGCTAAATGCAGATTTTAAAGTGTTAGCAAATAAAGATGGGACTGAAACCAACTGCCTTGAGAATAGCCACCAAGTATTGGTGGTCAACCCTATCAAAGACTTTTGAGTGATCCCAATTGATCAGGTCCCAACCCATGCCAGGTTCTTTACTCACCCTCTCTATGATGCATCACATAAGGTGGAGGTTGTTGTGGATAGATCTGTTTGGGATGTTGCATGCTTATGTATCACCAATCAGACCATCCACAAGTGCCAACCTCGTTGCTAGCACCTTGGCCAAAATTTTGAAGAGCTTAATATAAGGAATTCATGATTCCAACAGCAAGACTTGTGAAGGTGTGTGGCTTAGTGGCTAGGGTGTTCGACACATGATCATAAGATCGTAGTTTCACTTCCTGGACTGGGCAATGCACTGTGTTCTTGAGCAAAACACTTCATTTCATGTTGCTCCAGTCTACTCAGAGAGCAAAAGTGAGTAATCCTGTAATGGACTGGCGTCCCATCCAGTGGGGAATATACATGCCATGGAAACCAGGAAACGAGTTCTATGGGTCTATATGACTCAGGAAGGATTGTTATCGTATTTATTTAACAACAAGACTTGTATTTCCGAGTTTTTGTTTACTTAGATTTATAATCTGCATGTAATCTATGTCAAGGCGAAAATAGGTTTTGATTTATTTGTGTTCTGATAAGTTATGCTTACCAAATAAAAATATTCATATTTAATCATACTCAGCAGTACAATTGTTTATGTAGTTCAGGTTAATGCTTTCTAATAAGTGGACTGTTTCAGTTAATTTTAAATTCTAACAGTAAAATTCAGTGTTGTGTTTTGAAGAGTGTGTTTCTCATGAATGCGGTGTCTTCTTTTGAGACACAACATTCATTTGAAATAAACTCTTAACTACTTTTCCAAATAAATCTGTTCAAAGCATTTAGCTGAAAAACCTCTCTCTCTCTCTCTCTCTCTCTCTCTCTCACACACACAGAGGAAAGCATCACTGAAATAAACAAATAAATAAAACTACTGACCAGGGATGTATTTCATCCTGAAAAATAGCAAACCAACTGACCACATGAACTACCCACCCATGTATATACATTTCTTTACAAAAATACAAAATACCTTACACACACACACACACATAGGCCTTAGAAATATGCACATCCTTTTTTTTAAATAAACACCTTCAGAACAGGCAACTGAAATACTACACACATACATACACAGACGTGAAACTAAATAAAAAAATAGATAGAATAACAATAATAATAATAATAATAATAATAATAATGATAATAATAATAATAATAATAATAATAATGATAATAATAATAATGATAATAATAATAATAATGATAATAATAATGATAATAATAATAATAATAATCCTCTCTCCTATAGGCACAAGGCCTGAAATTTACATCGATCCGAGTATTTCACTGGTACTTAATTCATCGACCTTGAAAGGATGAAAGGCAAAGTCGACCTCAGAGGAATTTGAACTTAGAACTGTAAAGACAGACGAAATGCCAGTACGCATTTTTGCCTGACATGCTAATGATTCTGCCAGCTTACCACCTTAAATAATGATGAACGTAGTTGTGGCTGATGCCAATACTGCCTGACTGAGTACCATTCAAGCGTGGGTTGATGCCAGTGCTACCTGATTGGCTCCCCATGCCAGTGGCATGTAAAAAGCACCATCTGAATGTGGTCAATGCCGGTGCCCCTCTGACTGGCTCCCGTGCTGGTGGCACATAAAAGGAACCATCCGAACTTGGTCGATGCCATTGCCACTCGACTGGCTCTCATGCCGGTGGTACATAAAAAGCACCCACTACACTCTTGGAGTGGTTGGTATCAGGAAGGGTATCCACCTGTAGAAACCTTGCCAGATCAGATTGGAGCCTGGTGCAGCCTCCTGGCTTGCCAGTCCTCAGTTAAACTATCTAACTCATACCAGCCTGGAAAACAGATGTTAAACAATAATGAATAATAATAATAATAATAATAATAACAACAACAACAATACAAATAAACTATTACGTCTACCGACTTACCATAAACAAAGTAATAAGATCCTTCGCCTACAATTTCATGAAATTAAACATTACACCATAAATACAACACACAACCAATGCAACAACTCAAGTAGCAGGCCACCCACATATGTCAATGGATATGTATCTACACCACCAACACTAAATTATGTTAGTGTTATCTGATGATTGTACTAATGTGGAACTTGAGCACTCCTTTCTCAAGTCATAAAATATTAATAACATATATATATATATATATATACACACACACACACACAAACATATATGTATATATATAGACATATGTGTGTGTGTGTGTGTGTGTGAGTGAGAGGGAGAGAGAGAGAGAGAGAAGAGCACAGGTTTGAAATGTTAAGAATTTCCTCCAATTTTCTTAACCATGAAGCCAACGCACACTATGTTATTTCCTCACCGCAACTTTGTTTCTTTTAATTTTTGGACCATATTACATAAACACACACTCTATAGTTAGTTAGAGAGGTGGAGGTGGAGTGAGAGAGAGAGGGAGTAGTGAAGAAAGAGGAGAAAAAGAAATTGAGAAAGGTGATTAATATTAATTACACTTAGGCCAAATAGTCATGTGGTCAGCTGAAGGTAGAGGCAAAGAACACGAGAAAAAGAGGGAGAGAGATGTGTTAGCAATGTGCAGTGGGGAAGGAATACTTATTATGTGGTTAAAATGTTAGCCAAAGGGAGGGAAAGGTAGATAGAGAGAGATGGACAAGGGAGGCAGTTATATTGAGAGATGTGGGAAGATGGTGGTGGTGTGTTGGTAGTGAAAAGCATTTTTTCTTGAACTAATTTTTTTTATAGCGACCATTGCTTAAAGCATGCACATAGGTGCAATTATTCATCATCTGCTCACTTAAAAAATTGATATTTGTTTCATCATCATCATCATCATCGTTTAATGCCTGCCTTCCATACTAGCATAGGTCGGACGATTTGACTGAGGTCTGGCGAACCAGATGGCTGCACCAGGCTCCAATCTGATCTGGCAGAGTTTCTACAGCTGGATGCCCTTCCTAATGCCAACCACTCCGAGAGTGTAGTGGGTGCTTTGATGTGCCACTGGCATGAGGGCCAGTCAGATAAGGGTTAATTTAGTCTAAACTCTGGATTCACAAGAAACACAGTTGCAAGCTACCTGAGAAAGGATGCATAGATATAGAGTGCAGATCAGCGAGGAACAGTGCGAAAATATAATAAAAAGAGGTAAAAGACAATACCAATGAAGACATGAGGAAATGAATGTAGACAAACATCAAGATTAATGAAAGAAAGCCAAACTATGAATGATTGAAAATGCAAATCATTCTTTCTTTCTTAAATAGGTTTTCTTAATTTAATTCATTCTGTGGAATTTCCACGAGTCCCACTAATACATATATAAATAGTGTAACTAGATAAAGGTTAGTTAATTAGGAAAAATCTGTGTAGTTGCTTGATCTAGTGGAAAAGGTAGCCAAATTTTTTCTGAAACCACACCCTACACTCGTTAAAAAGCACACATCGGATAACGTGAATCCAGGTATATGTTGTCAATAAAAAGATGGAATGGTTGCAACTGGAATGTCTTTTAACCAGAGGTCTACTTGTTCATCATCAATTTTAACACTGTACACTAAACTATCACACTCATATACAGAGTGCTTTATGAGCCGACAAAGGAGTCTCAAAGTAGTCACTCGATTTTCTAGAAACAGTAACTAAATCAAATCTCCTTCAAATCTTATTCATCATCATCATCATAATTTGCCGTCTGTTTTCTATACTGGCATGGGTTGGACGGTTTGGCAGGAACTGGCAAGTGGGAGAGCTGCACCAAATTCCATTTGTCCATTTTGGCATGGTTTCTATGGCTGGATGCCCTTCCTAATACTAGCCATCTTACAGAGTGTACAGGGTATATTTTTACGTAGCACCAGCACAGGTGCTTTTTAGGTAGCAATAGCACCAGCAGGGTTACGAAGTAGCTTGCAAGATAAGGAACTCTTAGTTGAGAAAGGGGATGGGACTGAGGGATATGGATGTGTGCAAGGCAAGAGGTTAGAGTGTAACAAAAAGATAGGGATAAGGCGGTGAGCTGACAGAAACATTAGCACGCCGGGCGAAATGCTTAGCGGTATTTCATCTGCTGTTACGTTCTGAGTTCAAATTCCGCCGAGGTCAACTTTGCCTTTCATCCTTTCAGGGTCGATAAATTAAGTACCATTTACGTACTGGGGTTGATGTAATTGACTTAATCTCTTTGTCTGTCCTTGTTTGTCCCCTCTATGTTTACCCCTTGGGGACAATAAAAAAATTTTTTAATTTTAAAAATAAGAAAGACAGGGTTAGTTGTTTTATTATAGAGGCATACTTGGCTACATCAGTGCGATAAGGATGGAGAAGGAAAGTGGAAAAGAATTAGAAAGATAGATAGAAAGAGAAATAGATGTTGTTGGAGATATACTGAGGCCTACACACAGGGAACAGTGGGTGGGGAGCATAAGTGGGATAGAGGGAGGATGTTCCATAAGAGTGTTCGGTGATATGTTTAGAGATGGGCAAGATATAAGTGTAGCAGGTAATGGTGAGAGAAATTAGAGTGGCTGGGAGTGGGATAAGGAAGATTTCTGAGGGTATGCAATGTGCAGATAGGCACCTGAGAGTGGAGGGGCCTGCAGTCAGTGAAGCACGAGGGGAGTAGAGGGGAGAAGCTAGCAGCAGGTGTTGAGAAGGTGTGTGAGTTTTGACAGAGGACAGATAATATATGTATGTGGGAGGTAAAGCATGGCTGTAAAGAGCAAGCCTATATGTGTGGATGACAATAACTTCGCTTAGCTTGATGTATCTTCTCAAACACAACAAAACACCAGAAGTCTCAGTCACTTGTCATCTCCTCTGTGAGGCACAGCCTCTGAAGATCATTTCTCACCACTTTGTCCTTTGTCCTCCTGGGTAAATCCCACCACAGGTACACTCCACAATGAAACCAACACTTCTTTATATGGCTATCCTTATGCATATGCATCACATGACCATACCAGCACAGTCTTTTCTCTTGTACACTACATCTGGTGCCTCTTATACCCAATTCTTTATATATATATATATATATATATATATATATATATATATATATATATATATATATATATATATATATCTTTAATCATTTACACTGTTGTACATGCACACTCACTGATTCATCAAGCGAAGAATACTGGCTTTATTTCTTTAAAGCCTTCGCATGTTCTCTGCAATCACAGAAGTTACACTGCCATGAAGCATAGCTGTTCATGCACAGTATACAATCTGCCTTTCACTCCGAGGGAGAGGCCCTTTGTTACCAACAAAAGCAGTAGCTCTGTGGACTTTGCTCAATCTATTCTTATTCTAGCAGTTACACTCACAAAGCATCCACCTCCACTGCTAACTTGGTCGCCTAGGTAATGGAAACTACTACTTCAAATAAACAACTGTTAAAAAAGGAGTCACATCACATAATGTGATTCTAGATACACTGTATCTAAAAATTAAAAGGAAAAAAAAGCAGGATGGTCATGGTTTGAATACCTTTCATTCAGAGGTCTGCTTGATCAGAACTAACAGTCATCGCTAAGCGATTAAGAAGGTAGTACCAGAGTTGATTTGTTTGACTTAAGCATTCAAGGTGGTGTCTCAGCACGGTTCCAGACCAATGATTAAAAGAAGGAAAAGATAAAGAAATATAACGCTAAAAAATATTTTTGGTATCAATAAATTAATCTGTAAAGGCGGTGAGCTGGCAGAAACGTTAACACACCGGGCGGCATGCTTCAAGGTATTTGGTCTGTCTTTACATTCTGAGTTCAAATTCCGCCAAGGTCGACTTTGCCTTTCATCCTTTCAGGGTCGATAAATTAAGTACCAGTTACGCACTGGGGTCGATGTAATCGACTTAATCCCTTTGTCTGTCCTTGTTTGTCCCTTCTATGTTTAGCTCCTTGTGGACAATGAAATAGGAAACGTTACCATGCTGGGCGAAACGCTTAGCAGTATTTCATCTGCTACTACGTTCTGAGTTCAAATTCCGCTGAGGTCGACTTTGCCTTTCATCCTTTCGGGGTCGATTAAATAAGTACCAGCTACGCACTGGCGTCGATGTAATCGACTTAATACGTGTGCCTGTCCTTGTTTGTCCCCTCTGTGTTTAGCCCCTTGTGGGTGGTAAAGAAATAGGTATTTTGTTTGCCGCTACGTTCTGAGTTCAAATTCCACCGAGGTCGACTTTGCCTTTCATCCTTTCGGGGGTCGATAAATTAAGTACCAGTTGCGTACTGGGGTGGATCTAATCGACTGGCTCCCTCCCCCAAAATTTCGTGCCTTGTGCCTACAGTAGAAAAGAATAAATTAATATGTAGAATATTGAAGAGTTGCCTCCCCTGAAGAGTTTACAAAATTTTTTTCTTATTTTTGCGTCATCTTTTATCTTGTGTTTCAGCAATTAGATTGCGACTATGCTGGGGTACCGCCTTGAAGAATTTTTAGTTGATGAATAGACTCCAATTATTTTATCCCTTTTTAAAAAAAATTTTTTTACTTGTTTCAGTCATTTGACTGCGGCCATGCTGGAGCACCACCTTTTGTCGAACAAATCGACCAGAACTTGTTCTTTGTAAGCCTAGCACTTATTTTATCGGTCATTTTTGCCGAACCGCTATGTTACGGGGACGTAAACACATCAACATTGGTTGTCAAGCGATGTTGGGATGACAACAGACAGACACACACACACGTATATATATATATATATATATATATATAATAAAATATTAGGGAATAAATCCAAATTTACAGGGAAAAATCAGATTTAAGATTAAATCCAATTTTATAGTATAAATATATTATATTATATTAAATTAGAGATAAAACCACTATTAGGCAAATCAAACCGTGAAAAACATAAGCCAATACATAAAATTAATTAATTTATATTATTTTAAATATATATCAAAAGTTAAACTTTTAATACTTTTGATATATATTTAAAATAATATAAATTAATTAATTTTATGTATTGGCTTATGTTTTTCACGGTTTGATTTGCCTAATAGTGGTTTTATCTCTAATTTAATATAATATATATATATATATTATATATATATATATATATATATATATATATATATATATATAATTGCAGCGTGGAAGGTGTTTATAAGCCATTTAAGTAGCACACAAAATCCGTTAGATTCACTTCAACATTTAAATATAATTTGTCAAAATATTTTCGTCGCTTTGAGACCGCGACCTGTTCACTGACAAAATTCGTGCTGCATCTGAGAAAGTAACACTTAGTTCATGATATATATGCACGCGTGCGTGCGTGCGTGTGTGCATACATACATACATGCATACGTACATATGTGCGTGTGGGTAAAAAATCTAATTCTTACATACCTCTCTTAACCCTTTAGCATTCAGATTACTCTGTCAAATGTAAAGCCTGTTTAATCACATTGTTTTAAATTAATTGTACAGCATCTTGTAACTCTGAGATTTTGATGATGTCCCTGTTTATTTTTAGAATGACTTTGTAGGGTAGGTGTGAAAGGTCAGAGCTGGCTGGTTTGAGCATAAAACAGGAAGGCCATTTTGGCCTGATATGGCCGGTTTGAACACTAAAGGGTTAATTCCAAAAGACGCTCAACCACAATTTGTTGGGTTGTGTTCATCATGAAACATTAGTAGAGAAAACACTTTAATTTCACTTCTTGTCATAGGGGATGTTTATTTATTTATTTATTTTGAAAAATTGAAATTTTTACAAATTTTTTTTTTCAGAATCACAATCTCTGTATTTTTCTACATATTTTGCCCAAAAGAATTTTTTTTTTTAAGTGAAAATTTAAGAAATAGGGGGAAAATTAAAATTTTGAAATGCATTTTTGTTTTTGCAGATTCAGAATCTCTGCCATCGATATAGTGTGTTCCCCTAAAAAAAAAAGAAATCCATGATCTTTGCCTCTGCCTTACTAGGCTTACAATGAATAAGTCCTGAGGTAGATTTGTTCAACTAAAAGGCAGTGCTCCAACACAGCCGCAGTCAAATGATTGAAACAAATAAAAGAATATATATATATATACATATATATATATATATATATATATATATATATATATATATATACGACGGGCTTCTTTCAGCTTTCGTCTACCAAATCCACTCACAAAGCTTTGGTCGACCTGTGGCTATAGTAGAAGACATTTGCCATGCAGGTTGATGGAACCCAGAACCATGTGGTTTGGAAGCAAGCTTCTTACCACACAGCCATGCGTGCACCTATTAAGTGAGGCATTTACAGCACCTGGGTTTCCCAAGCTGTCACCCATCTAAGTACTAAGCTCGACGTTGCTTAAGTTCGATGATCGGACGATAACCAGTGCATTCAACCTGATATGACTGTAATAAATAAATTCTTCAATCAGTTTGATTGATTACAGCCACTCCCATAAATTCTGTGGACTTGTGTCTTCTTAAAAACTACGAAGAAGTGCACGACATACAACTAATTGTTTTATTTATTTAATTATCACCACCATCTAAGGCTGAGGTATTGCTTTCAATCATGTCTATTTGTTTGTCCGTGGACAAGATATCTCAAGAACTGCTGGATGGATTTGGATGAAACTTTTAGGAATGTTTGGCCTCGCGACTGGCACGAACTGATTAGATTTGGGGATTGATCCGGTATCGGACAAGGATTCTGGGTATTTTCCCATTTTGTTTTTTTTACTTAATTTTTGAGACCGGACGGGTTCATTTTAGGCTTACAAAGAATAAGTCTTGGGATCAATTTCTTCGACTGGAAAAAAATGTTTAAGGCAGTGCTCCAGCATGGCCGTAGTCAAATGACTGAAACAAGTAAAGGCATAAAAGAATAAGACAGAGACCTCTGAGATATGCTGTGACTGCGAAGACCCGACAATTGAAGTGAGTTCATGGCTCACAGGACGGCATGCTGTGCTAACCTTGGATCGTAGAGTGACCTGTTGTGCTTGAGGAGACCTATTGAGTCAAGTATGTCAACACCAACATCAAAATAAAAATCTAATGGAAATTGTAGTTATGATACCCGTGCCGGTAGCACATAAAATGCACCATCCAAATGTGACTGATGCCAGCGCCGCCGAACTGGCGTCCGTGTCGGTGACACATAAAATGCACCAACCAATCGTGGTCATTTGCCAGCCTCCGGTGGCACATAAAAAGCACCCACTATACTCACGGAGTAGTTGGCGATAGAAAGGGCATCCAGCCGTAGAAAGACTGCCAGATCAGACTGGAGCCTGGCGCAGCCTCCTGGCTTCCCAGACCTCGGTCGAACCCATGCTAGCATGGAAAATGGACGTTAAACGATGATGATGATGATGATGATGATATATATATATATATATATATATATAGGCTCAGGAGTGGCTGTGGCAAGAAGTTTGCTTCCCAACCACATAGTTCCGGGTTCAGTCCCACTGTGTGACACCTTGGGCAAGTGTTTTTTTACTATTGCCTCGAGCCGACCAAACCCTTGTGAATGGATTTGGTAGACGGAAACTGAAAGAAGCCCGTCGTATATATATATATATATATATATATATATATATATTTGTGTGTGTGTCTGTGTTTGTCCCCCACCACCTTTATTGCTTGACAACCGATGTTGTGTGTCACGAGAATGAGGAGATATGGTTGCGAAAACAGACCTTGAATTGGCTTTTGGAGGCTCCTAAGTATGCATATTTATGCTGTGTTGTGGTGTGGTGATTGTCCATTTGTATATGATGTTTTTAGCACCTTAAAAGTCAGCTAAGGACAATCACATGTATAACCAGCAATGAAGAACAAATCAACAGTACAAAGAAGTCAAATGCCAATCCCTTTAAAACAACAACTTTAACAGTAGCGGAATCACAATCCCACTACATCTACACATTCAAAGCAGTTTTCCAACGGTCCTTCAGCTACAACACACCTTTGATAAGTTCAGTAGTTACTACAGGCCACGACAGACAGAGAGGATGCTCTTGAAGATGAGAATTTGAAATTATGGAGACAATATTTACATATATATTTACTTGTTTTAGTCATTTGACTGCGGCCATGCTGGAGCACCGCCTTTAGTTGAAGAAATCGATCACAGAACTTATTCTTTGGTAAGCCTAGTACTTATTGTATCAGTCTCTTTTGCCGAACCGCTAGGTTACGGGATGTAAACACACAAAGATCGGTTGTCAAGCAACGAGTGGTGGGATCAAACACACAAATAAACATATATATATATATATCAGTGCTTTTCAAACTTTTTGCTGGAGCAGAACCCCAAGGAAACATTCCACTGGCTCGAGGAACTCCTGTGCAATAATTTAATAGTCTTATGCACACATATCTGCACAGGAGACTTAAAAATTACTGCCGATTTTAGCAGTTTTGTAACTTCTTGCGGAACCCCTGCATTGTACTGGCGGAACCCTGGTTGAAAACCACTGATATCATATATATATATATATATATATAGCAATAATAATTCTCTAATATATATATATATATATTATATATATATATATATATATGTATATACACACACACACACAGAGGCTGTATGGTGAGTATGTACAGGAGTGGCTGTGTGGTAAGTAGCTTGCTTACCAACCAAATGGTTCCGGGTTCAGTCCCACTGCGTGGCACCTTGGGCAAGTGTCTTCAACTATAGCCTCGGGCCAACCAGTCTTGTGAGTGGATTTGGTAGACGGAAAATGAAAGAAGCTCATCGTGTGTGTGTGTCTGTGTTTGTCCCCCACCATCGCTGATGTTGGTGTGTTCATGTCCCCATAACTTAGCAATTCAGCAAAAAGAGACCGATAGAATAAGTACCAGGCTTACAAAGAATAAGTCCTAGAGTCGATTTGTTCAACTAAAGGTGGTGCTCCAGCATGGCCGCTGTCAAATGACTGAAACAAATAAAAGAATAAAAAAGAACATATATATATATATAGAAAGACTTCCGGCCGTCCCCCCACCCCGGAAAGAGACTGCTTGGGAAAGGCGTGTCTTGCTTACCAACCACATGGTTTCGGGTTCAATCGCACTGCATGGCACCTTGAGCAAGCGCCTCAAGCTGACCAAAGCCTTATGAATGGATTTCGTCGACAGAAACTGAAAGAAGCCCGTCGTTACAAAAATAAACAAATTTGGGAGAAAATGGGTGGGGGCGGAAGTCTTTCCGAAATTTTTTCCAGAATCATAATCTCCATATTTTTCCGCATATTTTGAAAAAAAAAATTGTGGAAAAAGTTAAAAATGAAGGAAATGGGGGTGGAGGGGTGGTAATTTAGAAATGTCGGTTTTTGCCAATTTTTTTGCAGATTCGTATTCTCCGTAGCCGAAAAGGGGGTGGTTTGTGTCGAAAAGAATTTTTTTTAAATAGTGGTTGGGGAGGGGGGCGTAAGTCGTACCAAAATTTCCAAAAATCTTTGTAAAATGTATTTTTAAGAATTATTTTTTTCTTCTAAATATGCGGAAAAATACGGACATCAGGATTCGGACAAAAACTTGGAAACATTTCTGGTTTTACGGTTAGGGTTAGTGTTGGGGAAAAAAGTCAAAATTGAAATAGTTGGGAAGGAAAGCGGGAGGAAAATTTCAAAATGCCGATTTTTGGCAATTTTCCGCAACCTACGTATCCGAAAACGGGGATTTTTGGCAAAAAAAAATTACAAAAATAAACAAATTTGGGAGAAAATGGCGGGGGACGGGCGGAAGTCTTTCCTTTCAAGCACTGGAATTTCCCCATGTCCTGCTAGTTCTTAACTATTTTGCCAGACAATATGTTGTCTTGTTATACGCCTGTCACCTCTTCCTCAAAGTACATGTTACGTCGTGTTATAACGACGTAGATAACAAGGTAGAATAAAAGAAGACTTATGGGGCATAGAGATCAGGTGACCAGCACCGAACTGACTCGCGCTAAGACAAAAAATAAGGACACTCTTACCTTGATATAAACAATCGGAATAGTGTATTCAGCTTCGATTCACGGAAATCGACAGAACACGATAGTTGTATCCACATGCTTCACGGGAGTCGTCAGAACTTGACGCTGGTACCCACACTTGTGCTCTACCTGAACCCCTGGCCAGAGAAACCACCCACCCTGAACGATTACTTCCACGTATCTGTTGCTCTCGACGTCATGACGAAGGAAAACATTGTTCGAATGTCCCGCCTCTTAACGTGATGTCACATCTCCTCGCTTCCGGTTCCGACATCTACTTTCAATTTCTCCACATGAATATTTTTTTTATTAAAATATGACTGGTTAACAATTAATTTTACAACTGAAGGGAAGTAAGGCTATACATCATTAAACGCATTTTCTGACCATATTTCTGCAATTTCAATTAATTGAAAAATATTTCAATTAATCTTGAAGATACTGAAGAATTTAAAAAGTAACCTTGTCATTATTTAGCTGGAGTTTTGGAATATAAATTAACAAGGCATTTTAATGGAAGATTTTAATTTAAAACAGGAAGTTTTTACTCTATCTCCAGTTCATGTATATAGGAACCTTCTATCCATTATTTTTATGTCACCAAGCACTAACTCTACGTTGAACGATGCAATATTCACAGGGGAAACACAGAGTATTCACAAACACGAAGTGCTTAGGTGATCAACTGTGATGTCTCTTTATTCTGTGACGAGTCACTTGTATGCGAAGCCAGAGATCTTGCTCTTGCATATGACTAGGCTACTTGATTCTGTAGTTTAGAGTCTTAGCGGTGTTGTGCAAGCTGTTATTGAATTTAAATTTCTGCATGAGCATTGCTGACAGACATTGTCTTTGACATCTAGGATAAAATAATTTGCCAGCGATGGTCATATTCAGCTACGTATTGACAGACACTATGTATGTATGTGTGTGTGTGTGTGTGTCAGGTCACTTTCGAGTGCTACTGGTAACATGTAATCCAGTACAACCTGTTGGACGGTCGGGTCGTCGGCGACTAAACCGGCAACCCCACCAAGCTTGGTGGGGAAGATGTTTATTGGACACCCTGCGGGATGAAAAACAAAACCCGTCAAAGGGCGGAGGAACTCTTGAGAGTCAACGGCCATCCAATAAATATCTTAAGGGTGTATCATGCGCAGGGACATAGAAATAATCGGACTGAATACCCGATCGCGCGGTTAAACCATTGGGAGTGAAGGACTCCCAGGTAACTGGGATAACTCCGACATAAAACCTGCGGCTCAGTGGTTACCGATGATGTTGACTTGTTCTTCTTTTCGGATTATGGCTGCTGTTGCTTAGTGAGTGGGATTGACTCAGTGCACAGCCTTTCCTCACTTTAAAAAAAAAATCTCCATGCACAGGCATTGCATGATAATAACATTGATTAAGCTTCGTGCAATGGTCATACTCGATTACGAGGGGGCAGCCACCATGTATGTATGTATGTATGTATGTATGTATGTATGTATGTATGTATGTATGTATGCATGCATGCATGCATGCATGCATGTGCGTATGTATGCATGTATGTATGTATGTATGTATGTGCGTATGTATGCATGCATGCGTACATGTATCTATGCATGCATGTATTTATGTATGAATGCATGCATTATTTCAGGTTCAATTCCACTGTGATTCACCTTGGGTACGTGTGTTCTACAACAGCTTCGGTTTTAGCCTATACTTTGCGGGTAGAATTTGGTAAACAGGATCTGTGCGGAAGCTCCTGTTACAGTCTTTACTGTCTCTCTCTCTCTCTCTCCCTCTCTCTCTCTCTCTCTCTCTCTCTCTCTCTCTCTCTCAGACGGGCGCGCGCGCCCACACACACACAAATGTTGCATCCCTTCTCATTTTAATCGTTCAAGCTATTTGACTGTTAAGGAAAAACTGCGGATGATATAATCCGTATTTAGAAAATACGAATGCTGTTTTGCAGCGTTGCTACAGTTTAAAGAATTAATCCGGTAAAAAAAAAAAAGAATATACAACTCTTGCACTTGTAGTGGTGGTAGTAAGATTAGTAGCTAAAGACCTTCTGATCGAATCAATGCTTACTCATTTACTTGTTTCAGTCATTTGACTGTGGCCGCCTTTAGTCAAGGAAATCGACCCCAGGACTTATTCTTTGTAAGCCTAGTACTTATTCTATCGGTCTCTTTTGCCACACCAGCATCGGTTGTCAAGCGATGCTGGGAGGCGAGTGACAAACACAGACACACAAACATACACATATATACATATATACGACGGGCTTCCTTCAGTTCCTGTCTACCAATGCACTCACAGGGCTTTGGTCGGCCCGAGGCTATAGTAGAAGACACTTGCTCAAGGTGCCACGCAGAGGAACTGAACCCGAAACCATGTGGTTCGTAAGCAAGCTACTTACCACACAGCCACTCCTATTTTTTCTATAACAAACGCGTCATCGGTCATATACTTTCCGCAGTTCACTGTATTTCAGTAAAAGAGACCAACACAGGTGAATCTGAACAACTCAAGCTCAATAAAAATCATGTTACATTTGCTCAAATGCATCGGTTTTCTCAACAATATGTACATTTTCGTCGCTACTGTACAGCACCGAAATAGATATAAATGTAAGACAGCGATAGGGGCTTGGTGTGTGTTAGTAAACTGGAATATTTTTTCATATTTACAGATTTCAAGTGACTACATACATATTTATTCAACCTCACCTCCCTGTGTATTAATTGACACATAAAACCATCAGCAATGTAATTTATTCAAGGGAAATCATTTAAAGTATTATTTAAGTTATTTCCCCTATACTACAATTGCTTTTGCTTTTCTTTAATGCTGTACTTATTCGTTAAAAAAAAATTTACAGAGTAGCGTTTCCTATAAGTAGGAGAATAACATGTTTCTTAGGAAGAAGCGGTCGACTTTGCCTCTCGTCCTTTCGGGATCAATAAGTTAAGTACCAGTTGCGTACTCGGGTCGATTTATCGACTGACCCCCCCCCCCCATCCACCAAACTTCCGGGTCTTGTGTCTAGAGTAGAAAAGAATAATTATTTTAAATTTTCGCACAAAGCCAAAATCGTCGCACGTCGTCGCCTAGGCTCTCCTCGAAAATGTCGTTTCTTTTGCCTGTCACAGACTTTCCATAGAACAACCTGGCCGAAGTACTACCGACTGCATTGCCCAAGTAGAAGGTGTCTGTGTGCCTGCTAGTACTCCAGGTGTCGGGCGCCTTGCTTCAGTGTGTTTCATGCCTTATTTTAATTTCAAATAATTATCTATATATATAAAACTCACTTTGTGTGTGCGTACGTGCGAGTGTGTGTAAACCCGCATAACGTCTGAAGTTCGCAATTGATTTTCTTCAAAGTAGGAACATACATTACTTATGTTCCAAAGATGGTTTTAGACTCTTAAAGTTTTCACATAATGAGTAATGGGGCCTCTGGGGCCAGAAATTCCTTATTCCTAGAGTAAGTACGATTACTGTGGAGAAGGGAGGTAAGTCTTTGCGAAGTAACTTTTCTTAAAATTTGCTGAGATATTGATATTCGTTCCTTTTTTTATTGACATTTCACTATTAACATACACTTGTCGTCTTAGTTTATTACATCATATTTCTTGACATAGTGTCTCCAAAGAAGAGCGTCACTTGAGACTTCAATTAGACAATCACAAAATGCTGCATGTACAGCTTCTGCAAGAGCAATGAAAAGCGATGAGCAGCGTAGTATTCGTCTGGCCAGGAATGCTGCATTAACAGCTTCAGTCCCATTCTACCCCATCCCACCACGTCATTTATTTCATTCAGGTTTCTCTCATGCGGTGTTGTTGAACGCCCCCACAGGTTTAATCTTTCACGTAAATGTAGCTGCTAAGTTTACTGATTGTTCAGCGTGGTAGCGGCAGTGCCGACAGTCTCAAAGGAGAGTATATCCACTGAGAGCTTTTTGAGGGGTTTAAAAATCACATATCCACAACACGTTTCCCACGACAAAGTTAGGGCCTGGAATCTTCTAAACAGTAGCATGTCATTTCAGTTGGTCGAACGAGCCCTTCATTTACTCCACAAATGTTTTGTCAATGCTGCACTTCCCCGTACCACATTTTCAACTTAACTGTACCATATATACAAACTATACCATTTAAAACCCGAACAACGCTAGGTATGTCTGCTAGTAACAGTATAAATAGTCCGTAACAATATTTATGATCTAACGATAAACAGGTACCAGAACCATAAAAGATATGAGAGGTTATATGGGATACTTCAACCAGAGTTACGCCGAGGGGGATAGTCGATTACATCGACCCCAGTGCTCCGTTGCTACTTATTCTAACGACCCTCAAAGGATGAAAGGCAAAATCGAACTCAGAATGTAAAGCAGAAAGAAATGCTACTAAGCCCTTTGTCCGGCGCGATAACAATTTTGGCAGCCCGTCGCCTGGAAAAAAATTAGGCATAACTACAGATGTGTACACCCCCCCCCCCCCCGCCGACTTTGTTGCCTCGTAATATACAGAAAAAATGGGTCCTTTTTTACGAAATTTTCAACAAATAATTGCTTAGTTTCTATAGATTGAGTGTATCTTAAGATATGTCGGGGAAAAATTTTCCGAAGGATTGGGGAGAGGAGTTTCAAAAAATTCACACAACCCGACATTTTCCAGCTCATAACTTTCGGGAAAATGGCTATTTTTTAACGAAATTTTATACAAACACTTTTCAAACGATGTAGATTACGATTGCAAAGAAATCTGTAGGCAAATTCTTTCGGAAGTGATGGCCTATATAAGTTGGAAATTCTCCATTTTGTCGGAGATTCTTGTCAATTATTTACAGCACAGTCTTCGGAATGATGGGAGGCATATTTTCACGAAAAACAGTAAGAATTTATTTTTTTCACTACGCACTTAAAACCCGTGAGAAACGTTTTCTATTTTTGTGGATCTTTTCGGTTTGACCGACAGTTTTTAAAAATAATTTCCACGTAACTAAACACTTTTAAACTTCGTATACTGGTAGAATGTGTTTATAAAACATCTTTTTCTCTTGGCTTTATTGAGAAAATTCTATAGTTTGTAAGATATTTGTTGTTTTTTCTTCTTCAATTTCAACCAATCAATAACGTCTATTGAGGTGAAAACATTCTGTGCCGTATGAATATGCCCCTCGTTTAAGAAACAGATTGGATTTATTTACATTTGTGAAGAAAAAAAGATACCCTTCCTCCACCCCTAATCTTAACCCTAAAATAGATTGAAATGCAATAGATCGATACAAGGGTCATAATTATGGGTGACAATTTCATATGACACCGCTAGAAAATGTTAATAATTTCACAGGAAAATGTGTGATTTAAGGGAGATCTGACTGTTATTTCTAGCACATCCCGAAACCCCTTTCTACATTTCTTTTTCACTCTTACATCTATTGATGTTTTTTTAATATTTTTCTCCCTATAAACACATTTTATGGAATGATGATGCCAAAGTAACACACGTGTAGTCCATTGCTGGGATATAAGCAAGGGGGGGAAGGGGGGTAATTAAAATTTTTACTTCCACCCCAACCGAGCGAGGTCGCATGTGTGTGTAAGAAAAATAATTTTTTAACAGAAAATTATGCTATCAAAACATATAATCTTTTACATACTTCTTATTAAAATCACTCTGGATAAATCCCAGCAATAATCTTCTCAGGCTCTCGATATTTTAGAATTATATAAATAGAAAGAGTCGGGGTCAGAAAGTGGGACTAAAAAAATTGTAAATTTTCAAACTTTTCTTTTTTTTATAGCATAAATTCTAGAAAATATTGAAAAACATCAATACATATCTGAGTGAGAAAAAAACAAGGAGGGTGGTCTTGCGAATGTGTTAGAAGCAACAGCCAAATCTCCCTTAAATCACATACTTTTTCGTCGCCCTCTTCCAAAAAAGTTTTACCTACAAATTTCTTTTTAATCGTAATCTACACCGTTTGAAAAGTATTTGTTTAGAATTTCATTAAAAAATACCCATTTCCTAAAAGTTATGAGGGGAAAAATGTTGGGTCGTGTGAATTTTCCAAAAAAACCTTCTCACCAATCCCTCGGAAAAAAATTTTCTAACAAATCTTTATGTACACTCAATCTACAGGATTTCAGCAATTATTTGTTGAAAGTTTTGTTAAAGAGTATCCATTTTTCTGGAAGTTATGAGGCAACAAATTCGGTGGGGTATACATCAGCAGTTTTGCCAAAAATGATTAGCGGGTCAATAATCAGGAACTTTCTAGCACCCTCTATTAGATTTTTATGCAGCAGGCGTCCGTGAGTAGATTTCCTCTGTAAACTTTGAGCATCAGTTGCCCTTCCCGATATACTTTGCGTGTCCAAGGGGAGATAACCATAAGCTAATTACAGAACAAACATGGCGTCCGGTGCTCAAGTTCCTCCAACTCAGCAGCAACCTGCACCTCAACAATCGGCTCAAATGCCCCACCAACAAGTGGATTTTGACCAAATATCGCGATATAAGATGATGTTACCTCGTTTAAAAGAATCTCTAGTCAACTTGATCAAACTAGCTTCCCAGGCGTTTCGTCAGAATGCCAGTGTCGACGGTGGTAACAAAATGAACGTAGAAAGCCTACAACCAAAATTCGAGCGCTGTCTGGAAGACTTGTTTGCAATCTGTGACCAAATGGAAATAATACTACGACTTGCTCAAGAAGCCAGTGCTCAAATCATCGATGGAAATCGCTTTACACCGATCCCTGTTGTGACTAATAAGACCGATAATCAAGACGGACAAAGCCAATCGTATCCACAGTATCAAAGCACAGTAAGAGGACAGATCTCTACAGCTAAAGAAATTCACGATCTACTCAAAAGAACTGATAAATCATAACTGTTTCTCTTTTGTTTTATTTCCCTTTCTATTTTAACATAAATCCCAAGCGTACTGTAATTCTTCTTTATAAATTAACTTTGTAAAACATCGCACAAAATTGATTTTATTTATATACATGTCCAAAGATATTGATGAACTGGGTAACTAGGTTTTTATATCTCAGCTTAATCAGCTTCGTTACCCCTATTGTTTACATGTTTTATCTTTTCCTTCTCATTCATACATTCATGATACTGAATTTCTCATATTCCAATTCACTTAAAATTAAAAATATATTTGAATTTAGCCAAAGAAAATAAACAGAATCGTCTAAATATTGTTCAAGTCTCGCTGAATTGTTATTTCTCCTTACTTGGAATGTTGAGGCCGATTCTAAGAAAATGTGACTGTTATTTCTAGCAGGTCAAGTGATCACATATAGGGTTGATAGTAAGGTCAAGATGAGTAAGTGGAGTCTTGTATTTTTAGTTGAACCAAATGCGATCAAAACTTAGTTTAAAATTCATACTTTTCATTTGTAAGTATTTCAAACAAGCCGCGGCATCGTTTCCATATTGTTCGAGGTAACAAGAGTGCCCAAGAGAGATCCTCTTATGCGGTCACACTACCTGCTAGAAATAGCAACTAAATTTCAAATTACACATTATTGTCTTTAAAATGGCACTACCACGGAATTAGCTGTCAGAAGTGCCTTTAAAATGAGAAAGATACACTGGATACCACAGTAAAAAAAAAAAAAAAGGTGGGAGACAGAATGGTCATAGCTGGAAAGCCTTGGATCATAGATCTGCTCGTTTTCCACAAGACTTGGAAATTAATAGCAAATACAGGCTGATGAATAGACTGTTTTAATATTTAAAATGCATCTTTGTCTCGAAAAGTTATCAATTTAGTTGCGAAAATCATATTTTCGGTCATTCAGGTGCTTAAAATAATGTCTTGAACTTTCTGGTAAATCGTTACTCTCTCTCATGTTTTGCCATTAATCTCGAAAAATTTTTTTAAAACTTTTTTCATAGTCGTGTTATTTATCGTGTATTGGATACAAATACGCAAAAATATTCTGAAAATTCAAAAAAATAAAGTTATGAGGAGCTATGTGGCCTGCTTAAGGCAGAATTCCGTCCTCAAACATTCGATTTACAGTAATTATGTTTTTAAAAGTTTTCTATATCTGAATGAGAATATAAATACTTGAGAAAGACCGGATTAAGTTATACAGTATTAGTGACTATTCTTTAAACTAATTAAAACATTGGATTACAGACATGTTGACACACTACCTTCTAGGGATTTCAGTGGTCATATCGACACTAATGCTTCGGACATATCGATTTCAAATTGACGGATTGTTAAGTTACGTTTTGACATAAAAAGTACACATTGGCAAACATGTGCACAGAGAATCACACTTTATCTCTCTCTATATATATATATATATATAATGGCGGTGCCCCAGCATGGCCACAGCTCGTGAGCTGAAACTAGATGAAATGAAATGAATATATATATAGGGGGAGAATTCACAAAAAAAACAAGACAACAAACAGATGTATTAGTTTAACGCTCAGGAAGTGAAAAAGTCTTTAACGTTTTGAGCCTACGCTCTTCCACAGAAAGAAACAAGGAGAGAAAATAAAGAATGTGTAGTGGCTAGCGATCTAGGGAGAGTCATTCTGTTTTAATGCCATATTGATTAATACACTCATGGATTCAATTTCCACTCCTTTTTAATTAATAAGGCATTAAAACAGAATGACTCCCCAGACCACAAAATGCTTCAACTCACAAATTCACATAAAGAATCTTGCAAACCAAATACAAAAACGAAATATATATATATATAGGTTAGCAGAGTTAGCAGTTGGAATAACCATCTATGGGATAAGAATATCCGTTTTTACTGCTGGTATAAATTTCCTATGTTAACCCTGGGCAAAGGATTCTATGCTCATAGGATACAGGCAATAACAAAATAAACAAGGGTTTATTGGGAATCAAATTTAAATTAAGCAGAAAATGGATAAAATTCTTGATCAACAAACACATATCACTGCAAAATGGTATGATTCAAATATATTAAGCCTTCTTTTCTCATCTCGAGGCCCTGTTCTTTTCTCTCCTCTTTTAATTTATGTATTTTTATTCACTCTGATGAAGCTCCATGTACCAGATATAGAACATGACAAATATTATTCTCGGAATTTTCTTTGGCAGCGCTGATGGCCATTGGAAGCAGAAGCAGGTGCCAGAAATGATAAAGTTTTGTATTAAAAAATAATAATCAATGGTAGTCAATTTGTTTGTTGATGAAGAATTTTCTCTATTTTCTGCTTAATTTATATATATACATACGTATACACTATAAATTTACAAAAAAAACAAGATGAAGACAGGTGTATGGACAACAAGCAGGTGTATTAGTTTGATGCTCAGGAAAGTGAGAAAGTCTTTTACGTTTTGAGCTTATGCTCTTCAACAGAAAGGAATAAAAGAAAAACAGAGAAAGAATAAAAAAACTTGTGGATTTAGTGATCAAGCATGGTGACTGATTTTTTAAAGTATGCCACTTGTTCTATTGGCCTCCTTTGCTAAGGACATAAAAGAATCAACTCTGTCAAACAGTGTGTAAGAGAAGAGACACAAAGACACATATAAAGAGATTCCATCCAGTTTCCATCTATTAAATATGCTCACAAAGTGTGCGTGTTTTTGTATATAATATATATATATAGTTGAAAAATTTCATTATAGGTATAAATATACCTTAAACAAGTATAAAAAATGAATCAAAATTAAATTTAATACAAATTTGGATTCAATACATACGCATGTATTAAATCTAATTTTGGTTCAGCATTTTTTTCTCTCCATTTTTTATACTTGTTTAAGGTATATTTATACCTATAACGAAATTTTTCAACTATTATTTTCATATTCTTATTTGTTGCGCTGGCTGATTTTTATGAATATGATGAATCTTTATTAGAAATCATTTTTTTCTCTATTTTTTGGATCTCTCAAAAAGTTTGAATTATTCTTTTTGAACTTATTTTTTCTCATATATATATATATATATATATGTTTATATATATATACACACAGGTGGTGTTGTGTTTGAAAAGCTTTCTTTGTAACTATATGGTTTCAGGTTCAGTCCCACTGCACAACGTTTAGGGTAAGAATCTTCTGTAGACCTGGGCTGACCTATGCTTTGAGAGCGTATTTACTAGACAGAAACTGGAGGAAATCTCTTTATATGTGTGTGTGTCTACTCTCTCACACACTGTTTGACAGTTGATTCTTTTATGTCCCTGTAACAATGGTTTAACAAAGGATACCAATAGAACAAGTGCCATACTTATAAAAAAGTACTAGGGTCAATTTCATTGGCCAAACTTTTCGAAGTAGTACCCCAGCATGGTCACAGACCAATGACTAAAACAAGTAAGCATAATGCATGTACACACACACACATTCATACATATGTGTGTGAGTATATATATATATATATATATATATATATATAATAGAAATGTTTCAAAAAGAAAATAGAAACTACATGTGGAGAAGATATGGGGAAAGTAAGAAGAAAAAAAGCGAAAATGCACATTGAATATAAAAAAAATAAAGACTTTTTTATGAAAAGTAGCGATAAATAAATACAATTAGATGAACTGAGGTAGAATTAAGAGGAATTTTATTCGTTATTTTGAATTGTTAAAGAGATTCAAAGTCAAACTGGTGTCGTTATTGCTGGCTTTTTTTTTTTCTTATTTTCCCTATATGTATATATATATATATATATATATATATACAGGGTGCAGTGAATAAACTGTTGTCTGAATTACGCAAAAATGACAATAACACTGACTTCTAATTTTAACAGATATATTTACCAAAATTACATAAAAATATCTTGAAATACTAAAGAGTAAACATATTCAATAAAGTTGCCAATAGCTTCAACCATGGCCTCCAGACGACTTTAGAATCTCCTGAAACTCTTCTGGATGGTCTCCTTGTCTAAGTTGGTGAATCCTGCCATAATCCTTGCCTTCAGTTCATCTTTAGTGTTACAAGGAGTTTTGTTGGTCTCTCACTCAACTGCGCCCCACACATAGTAATCAAGGGAGTTGCAGTCTGGGGAGTTTGGTGTCCAGATGTTAAGGGTGATGTGGTTGCAGAAATTGTCTGACAGCCCTAACTGGGTTCTCCTGCTTGTGTGGCATGGTGCAGAGACCTGTTGCCAGACATAAGGTTTTCCAGCAGCCACCCTCTTGAGCCAGGGTAGCACTACCTCCTCCAGGCACTTGATGTAGGCCTCCATGTTGAGTCTGAAGTTGTGAATGGAGGCATAACATCACCATCACTAGTGATCACTCCAAACACCATGATGTTGACAGGATGTTTGATTTTTATCACTCATGGTACATGTCCTCAGATTGACACCCAAACACTCTGAAATGTTTGATTTGGAGCTTCCAGCACAAACGTTAAGCAGTACAGCCTGTCCTTTCCAAATTTCTGGCTGAGTGAATTGTATCATGGTACTGTTTTTCTCACAGACAGTGCCCAACTGACCCTACTTTACTGTGTAGTCAATGAAATCAAAAACTTACCCTACTTTACTGTACAGTCGACAAAATCAAAAACAAACAATGTACATGTGTGAAATTAAAAATATAAAATGGTGACAATTTACCCGTCACATCTTGCATGTAAGTATGTATATGTATGTGTGTGTGTATGTATATATATATATATATATATATATATATATATATATATACACACACACATATATATTTACATACATACACATACAAATACTATGTACACAGTTTCCAAATACCAAATTTTACTCATCATTGGTCAGTGTGAGGCTCATGACTATTGTAAAGTGTACTATGGTGAACCAGGTTAGGCACATAGTTACAAAATGAATGTCTTAATTACCTGGCTATGCCTGTGCCTAGATTCTAGGAAATTATTGACAAAGTTGTTGATCTATTGAACTTGCAACAGAATGAATACACTGAAAGTTAACAGTGTCATTGTGTTGTGACTTGTTCAATAAACATAAATAAAGGCAAAGTTTACCAAGCTTATATAGTAGGAAGAAAAGGAGAAACAGTTTAACAACACAATCCAGTTCCAACAATGAAATCAAGCTTCAATTTTATTTGTAAATTAGAAATTCTCTATCAACCCAGTGAAAAAAATCTCTATGAGTTGAGTTATTTCTAAGATTTATATTTGCTTTTTATTGTGTTTTCTTTATTCTCAGCAACTTTACAACTATTACAACCTTCTCTCCTCCAGCTGTTGCAAACTAGTTTTTAAAAAAACAATTTAAAGTTACAATCATGTAATTTCATTAATAATACTGGTCAACAACAAATAAAAAATTCTACTACCTTGAATGTTAGACTTATTCTTTAGAATAATATCAGACTGATTCTAAATGTGTCATCAGTTTTGCTCTTTCAGCTCTAGTTTTGGAGGTATCACATATAATTTTATTTGCAGATGTTGTTTATAATCCATGAAGAGTTTTTTCTGAAAGATCAAGATTTTCCTTGGATGCAAAATGGTTTCTATAATATTGTCATTGATGGCACTGTATGCCATAACAGAGTCTAAGAAATGGTTGTAAGTAATCATTTCGAGATGAAAGGATAAAATCCAGCTGTATAGAATTAAATGAATTTTCATTGACTTTTGTTCCTGATATTGTAAATTAGATGATAACAATGTTGTTATTGTTTCACTCAAGGATCTTTGTCACTTTCCTAATTCCACCATTGATATTATTTAAAATAAAATGAGTTTTCTAGTTAATCCACACTCTGATATGAAGAACGTTAAGAAATCCAATAAAACTATCACATTCGCAAATAAATAGACGATGTATATGAATTAAACAAAAAACATGAACAATCAACTCTTAAACAATGTTACCACAAACTATAGAAAGGCAATCTTTTAAAAGCAAACTACTTATAAAATATACAAAAGGGTCATTCATTCAACACATAAAGAGCTTTTTTATATCAGACATTGTATTGTGAGATTTCTGAAGACAGTCTATTTATCCAGCAATAATGAATCATTATGTGTATACCCCACTTTCTTTGGTTCTATTGTTTTATGTTTTAATGAAATCTTTCTACTTAAATCAGCAAGCTTTGCTCTCCACTATACCACCCAACCTTTCCTTGTCCACTGCCAAATGGTCACTCCTCAGCAGATGCCTTCGCTTCACACCTCTCATGTCCCACTGACAAATTTGGGACCCACACTGATGTCAGCAAGTTCCTGTGCCTCATCAAACTACACACGTTTTTCCACAAGTCCACATAGTGTCACGACAATTGGGATGGCTTCTTGGAGCTGGGGTGCCACCTCCAAGCCAGTTCAGTAGCCTAGACTTGCTCATGCATGACTACAATGTGCTGGTCGACTGATTCAATTTAAAAACAGGTGCCTCCAGACCAACATCATCCAGGCTGAATCGATCGCCCATCTGTCACTACAACGACATTGTCATCAAGCCAGCTGACAAAGGTGGAGCAGTGCAGACCTAAACAGGGAGGAAGATTTTTACCTTTCTTTCCTTCACAGAGCGTCTGCTAATACTTTGCATGTACCACATCCTCGTGTTGGTGTTTTTTCTTGTGTTTATTCTTCGTTTTTTGGGGGATTAAATATATATATCTATATTTATAAAACTGAGAATGTTTGTATGTGTACATCACTAAAACTCAACCCAACCAATTTCATTCAAATTTTACACATGCCTTGCTTAGGGTCCATGCAGTGTCATGGGACAAAAAAGTTTTCAACTTCTTGCCTAATGCGAGCCCTAAGCAATCTCTTATCTCTTACACTATTTCAGTATTACATGTCAAAAGTGAAACAATAACATCTCTATTGTAATGAGAGATACTTTCAGCTTAATACTGAAACTATTATCTCACATATATAGATGCATACACACACACACACACAAAGTATACACACATATATGTATGTATATATAAATATGTATTTATATTTATATATGTGTATGTATATATATATATATATGTATGTATATATACATATATCCTTAAATCCTTAAAAGTGTTTTAGCCCAAAGATCGCGGCCCACCGCTGAAAATGTACATATGTATATATATATATGAATATATACATATATATGTATATATACATATATATATGTATATATACATATATATATTTCTTTACTACCCACAAGGGGCTAAACACAGAGGGGACAAACAAGGACAGACAAAGGGATTAAGTCGATTCCATCGACCCCAGTGCGTAACTGGTACTTAATTTATCGACCCCGAAAGGATGAAAGGCAAAGTCAACCTCGGCAGAATTTGAACTCAGAACGTAACGGCAGACGAAATACGGCTTCGCATTTCGCCCGGCGTGCTAACCTTTCTGCCAGCTCGCCGCCTTATATATACATATATATATGTATATATACATATATATATGTATATGTACATATATATATGTATCTACTACATATTTGGAAAATCGGTGTGTGTTTGTTTGTGGCGTTGTTAGCAAACACCTCCAGCATTGTTTTATTGTTTCTGATGAAACTTATCACATGAGTAGAATTTGTGTCTGGAAACCTTAAATTGGTGAAAAAAATCGATAATACGGCCCCTGGAAAGGACCTTTATATCTACCTCATATAACTAATTTTTTTTTAACACCCAAGGGAAATAACCCATAGCACCTGTATAGTATTTTTTTAAACCCTCAAAGGAAATAACCCATTTCATTGTTTATGTTCGATTATGTT
This sequence comes from Octopus sinensis, assembly GCF_006345805.1. Taxonomy (NCBI): domain Eukaryota; kingdom Metazoa; phylum Mollusca; class Cephalopoda; order Octopoda; family Octopodidae; genus Octopus; species Octopus sinensis. The sequence continues at coordinate 72,480,043 of NC_043006.1, forward strand.
GAATATTGGTTTTTTGTGTGTCCTATTTCTAATTTTTGCAGACAATATCACTTTTATACTTTATTTGACATGTGAGTAGAACTCATGTCTGGAAACCTCGTGACATACTTAGAATGTTGAAAAAAAAAATCAATAATAGGGCCCTTCCAATGGATCCTTCTATCTACTACATATTTCTAATAGTTTATCTAAACAATCTAAGGGAAATAACCCATACCAGGAAATAACCTATACCACCTGCAGATCTTAGTGAAGCAATCAATATTTGATTATCATGATCAGCCAACCTAATTCTGCATTTCCCTACTCACAGTTTTAAACTGCTACACATTATTATTGCACTTCCTTAATTTGAATCTTAAACATTAAAAACTTCCAGCTTGCCAGCCCTGATTAAACCATCCAACCCATGCCAGCATGGACAATGGACGTTAAATGATGATGATGATGGTTACTACCATTGATTTCAATGTGTAAGTGTTTGAAGGAGAGGATTTAAGAAAAAAAAGTTTTAAAATAAATTTGCTTGGGATTGGACAAATATGTTTGTGATTACAGGATATAATTCTTTTATTGTTTTGATGCATCATGACATTTTACACCATACAGATAAATCTAAGCAATAACTTTCCCAAGATGTCAAATTAAGCTGTAGAAATTTTAGTGATTGTCCAGGTCAAACCGTCCACCCCATGCCAGCATGGACAATGGACATTAAATGATGATGATGATATATCCATATAGGCGCATGCATAGCTGTGTGGTAAGACGCTTGCTTCCCAACTATATGGTTCGAGGTTCAGTCCCACGTGTGGCACTTGGACAAGTGTCTTCTACTATGCCCTTGGGCTCACCAAAAACTTGTGAGTGGGTTTGGTAGATGAAAACTGAAAGAAGCCCATTATATATATCTATGTGTGTGTGTCTTTGTGACTGTGTTCATCCTCCAATACAGCTTGACAATCAGTGTTGGTCTGCTTACATTCCTGTTATTTAGCAGTTCAGCAAAGAGGACTTATGGAATCATTAGAGGTAATGAAGTGTTCAGATGGCACCTCAAGGTATGAGTTATGATGATTGGGGACAGAGAAACTGGGACTGTGTGTGTGGCAGGGGGGCTTGCAAATGTGTATGGGGAAGGCAAAAAATCAGAGAAATGGGAGTGAAGAGAGGTAGGTAACATCTGTAAAAATAGGGCTCGGGGTTAAAGGGTGGATGGAAGGCATATCGGATACAGGGGATGGGGCTGGATGATGGTCAGTGGTGCATGAGTTTGGGAGGTTAGAGGTATGCTAGTAACAGGATAATGATGATGATACAGGTGACTGGTGGACAACAAGAGGGTGTTGACAGGTGTTGAAGTAGGCTATAGGAGAAGATATATATATGTGTGTGTGTGTGTGTGTATGTATGTATATATATATATATGTATAATTAATAAAAAAAACAAAGAAAACATCAATGAGATGATGGGGTACATGCAAAGTATTAAATGACACTCAAGGAAGGAAAGAAAGGGTATTTTACGTTTCAAGTAAAGCTCTTCTTCAGAAACAGGAGACAGAGGAAAGTCCAAGAGAAAAGGAAGACGAAGGAAAAAAATCCCCAACAATCTACAAGTTTCCAAATTACAGTTGGTAGGGATATAGACTCCATATGGGTACTGTAGTTGCATGTACCAGTTATTAATGCTGGCTAACCTCCATGAGTCTATAAAAATCTCCAGTTAGTTTGATTTACGAGCCTCAGTTTATTTTCACATCAGTAAATCCAAATGTTTCTATAGTGATTGCATGTTTTTGGTAGAGAAAATAATGAATTTATAATAAAGGAGAATAGAGATTTATATCCATTTTTATTCAGCAGTTAATTACTTCTTTTCGTTTCTGCACCTACACATGTTTCTGTAGTAATTAACTAATGCACACTACAAAATTTGCATCGTTATGTGCACTTGTTAGATGCCACTTCATTGGGGTAGAAACAACCGCATTGTTCAGATAGAATCCAAATTAGAGTCTAATTATATATATATGTCTGTGTTTAAGGCAATAAACTGGCAAAATCATTAGTATGCTGGACTAAATGCTTTGTGGCATTTTGTCCATCCTTACATTTTGTGTTTCAACTCTGTTGAGATCAACTTTGCCTTTCATCCTTTCAGGATCAATAAAATGAGTACCAGTTGAACACTGGGATTGATGTAATCAGCTTAATCCCACCCTTGAACTTGCTGGCTTGGTGCCAAAATTTGAAACCAATATATGTATGTGTTGTGTGTATGTGTGCGCATGTAAAAACTAGGCTTTTGCACACTTTCCATCTACCAATTTCCAATCACAAAATGTTGGTTAGCCCAAGGCTTTGGAAGAAATATTTCCTTGCCAAACTTACTGCACAGTGAGATAGATCCTGGAACTGAATTGCTATGAGGGAAACTTAATCACATAGCCAAAACTCAGTACCTATTTAGCAGCTAAGCTAACTGGTTTAATTGTCTTTTATCAATAATTTGGTACTCGCCATACTGGACACTTTGAAAGCCAATAAGCATATTTCTTGTCTCTCAGCACAAACACTACAATTAAAATCTCAAGTTACCAGAGATTTATGAATTTGTTTGCCTTATGGACTGTGTACAACATTTTTGGTTAAATACAGAAAATAAAGTGTATATCAAGAGAAAATACTTGGAAATTAGCTGTTGAGCTATTATGAGAATAACAACTGTTAGGAGTGGTTTACAATATCTGTTGTTTAGTTATGTGGAAAAAAAATGTAATAGGTCACATATGTTCTACTTAAACGTTCTCATTAAGCAGGTTTAAATTGCTGCAGTATATGTAAGAGAAAAAAAAAGAAAAAAAAGAAAGTGCACACACACACACACACACACACATGAAGAAAATAAATAAAAACAAATAGAATGTGTTAATAACAAAAATCTTATCTCTTCTTATAAACATACAGGGCCAGCTCAAGGTACTGGCAACTTGGGAAGTCACCCGGGGTGCCAAGGAGGGTATGACAAAGACAAGGAAATTTCCATGATTGTCAGCTTGTACATGCCGAAGTTTAGCTTGCCCGGGGCACCATTAACCCTAGGGCCGGCCCTGTAAATGCATTAAGGTAGAGAACTAGCAGAATCATTACATACTGGACAAAATGACTCAGTATTTCGTCTGCCTATAAACTCTGAGTTCAAATTCCACCAAAATCAATTTTGCCTTTCATCCTTTTGATGGTCAATGAAATAAGTATCAGTTGATAACTGGGGTCAGTATGATCAACTAGTCTCCTCCACCAGAACTTCAGGCCATGTGCCTATCATAGAAAGAATTATTGTAAGTACACTATTTTGACTTCAGTAGGATTTGAAGTCAGAGTATAAACAGCTGGAATAAATATAGCAAAGCATTTTTTAATGTTCTAACAACTCTACCAGTTTGCTTACATTCTGTATAAAGGTGTGTAAATGAGGTTGCGTGCTTGGCAGAGTGGTAAGGAAGTTTATATAGCAATCAAAAGATCCCAGGTTAACTCCAACTGTGGAGCACATTGGGCTAGAGTCTTTTGCCATAGCCTTAGGTTGAGCCATGCCTTGCAAGTGAAACTGGGCAAATGAAAACTGTAAAGAAACCCATCAGATGAACTGTACTTGTAATCCAAAGGTACAACCATGACCCACATTGTGCCACACTGATTTTACCAAAGAATTGTGTTGATGAGGATATGTGTGTGTGTTTGAAATACTCAACTATTTATTTACATATTAATTCAATGAGTAAATAGAACAAGAACCACCAAAACTGAGCACTTAATATTTATATGACTCTATGTGTGTGTGTGTGTGGCATGTGTCTACTATGTTGTCTGTATTTAGTTTGTCATGAAGATAAAGTTACATACATCACATGACTCACTTCCTTATGTTAGTCTACTAACATGGTTATGAGACCATGAAATCAGGAATTGCATTTTCCGTGTTCAATCCACATAATTACTAAAGTTGCGACATGGTAGCTGCTGCTGCTGTGCTGCTCTTCTTCTTCTTCTTCTTATTATTATTATTATTACTATTATTATTACTATTATTATTATTATTATTAATTTGTTTAAAGTCATACAGGTTTGTGTTACTCATTACACTCTCTTGTTCAAATAGCCTAGACTCTGGTGCATATTAAAGCAATGTGGGGAAAAGGTTGTTGGATACAAGGCTGGTGGCTCAAGAGTGCTGAAGATGAAATTTGCTGCACAGGCTTCAATAACAGATGAGACCTCCACACCTAAAAAAAATTCAGTTTTGCATAGGAGGTCTACTAAACCTAAAAGAGCAAAAACCAAGGAAGAATTTCTTCATGGTTTTCTGTTTGCTGATGATTGTACTTTGATTTCTCGTACATTTGAGGAAGTTCAGGAAAGAGCAAACAGGTTTGCTACAGCAGCTTTTGCATTTTGACTGATTATCAAAATCAACAGGACTGAAGTTTTATTCCAACCAAAGCCTGAGACAGAATATACTCAAGATTTAAATGTGATGATTGACAATAAGCCACTCAAGTGGGTTGGATTATTTAAGTATCTTGGGAGTACAATAAACTTTAAGAGCACTCTTGATGATGAAATTAATGTTACAATATCCAAGGCTACAAGTGCTGAGCCAATAAGTAGATGGATAATGTGTTAAAGGAAGACCCATCATTATGTGTAAGGATAAGGATAAATTAAAGCAATCACTAAAATTTCTACAGCTTAATTTGACATCTTGGGAAAGTTATTGTTTAGATTTATCTACTTGGTGTAAAATGTCATGATGCATCAAAACAATGAGTTGAAGCAACAGAACAATAAAAGAATTATATCCTGTAATCACAAACATATTTGTCCAATCCCAAGCAAATTTATTTTAAAACTTTTTTTTCTTAAATCCTCTCCTTCAAACACTTACACAAATCAATGGTAGTAACCATCATCATCATCATTTAACGTCCATTGTCCATGCTGGCATGGGTTGGACAGTTTCATCAGGGCTGGCAATCTTGAAGGCTGCACCAGATTCCAGTCTGATTTGGCATGGTTTCTACAGCTGAATGCTCTTCCTAATTCCAACCACTCCAAGAGTGTAAAGGGTACTTTTATGTGCCACTGGCACAGATGCCATTTGCGTGAAAATGGTATCTGTCACAATGGTGATTTTATTTGACTTGATGAGTCTTTTTCTCAAGAAGCACAACATAATGCCAAAGGTCTTGGCCATTGCCTCTATGAGGCCCAACACATGAAAGGTGCTTTTTATGTGTCACTGGCATGGGTGCCAGTTATGTGACACCAGCATCAGCTATGATTGTGATTTGACTTGGCTTGACGGGTCTTCTCAAGCACAGCATATCATCAAAGGTCTCAGTCACTAGTCATTGCCTCGGTGAGGCCCAAAGTTCGAAGATCATGCTTCACTACCTCATCTCATGTCTTCCTGGGTCTACCTCTACTACAGGTTCCCTCTACAGTTAGAGATCAGCAATTCTTTACATAGCTGTCCTCATCCATATGCATCACATGACCATACCAGCACAGTTGTCTCTTTTGCACACCACATCTGATGACTCTTATGCCCAACTTTTCTCTCAAGATACTTACACCCTGTCGAACATGCACACTGACATTGCACATCCAGCGAAGCATATTGGCTTCATTTCATTCAAGCGTACGCATGTCCTTGGCTGTCACGGCCCATGTTTGACTGCCATGTAGCATAGCTGTTCTCACACAGGCATCAGACAATCTGGCTTTCACTCTGAGAGAGAGACCCTTTGTTGCTAGCAGAGGTAGGAGCCCTCTGAGCTTTGCCCAGCCTAATCTTATTCTCACAGCTCTGCTCTGCTCTTGGAGTATCCAGAACACAACAGAAGTTAAAATGCCATTGCCCTCTATGTTACACCCTCAAGTGGAATTTGAATTGAACACTTAGCAATATGGAGATCCAGCTGCTTATTGTGTGAAAAGGGAAACTGGTGGTGGGGTGATACTGTAATCCAGTAATGTCTGCTTACTTTTAAATGGATTGAATCATAGAGTGATAAGTGCTTTTGCCACAAACTCTGTGCAGTACCTTTAGCTTAAAGTATAACAATATGACTGAAGGAAAACACTTCAGAAGAAATACTCAGCTTACTAAATACCACTATGCAAGAGTTTTATATAATTAATATAAGTTGAAAAACTTTGATTAGCTGAGATTATCCAATCAATTAGTAGACAAAAACTCTCACTAGAAGTGTTAAAAATCTAAATTAAAAAGCTAGATAAGGGGAACAACTACATTAAGATCAGTTGATTGAAGTTTTCTGACAATGTTGGTTATAGAGATTGGAGTGCAGTGGATTTCTTCTTTAAAGGACAATACTGCACTGTCTAAATTGACAACAACTCATATAGTTTTAAAAGTGAAAATGCTGCTGATCAAGTATCTTCCCTAATAAATTAAAACAGCAGCCATCGCAGGAAACAAATTCCATATTCTTTCATTCACCTATAATATAGAATTTATTGTTGTTGTTGAGTAGCCCCAGGTCAGGTCTGATCAAGCAATTTTATGACTCCAAGCCAAATGACTACAGAATGAGACAATTGGATGTGACAGATTGGATGCTGATGATATGGCATGACTGACTAGACATTCAACCTGTTTTGGCAACAGTACATTTTGGTGCTGGAGGAATAGATGCACACACATATGCAAGTGCAGAAATATACACATACAGATACAAAGTGTGTGTGCGTGTGTGTGTGCCTGTGAGGGTGAGGGTAAGAGAGAAAGAGACATTACACATGCAAACAAACATAATCTAGATCAGTGGTTCCTAAACTCTTTCAGGCTGCCACCCACTTGGCACCTACGTTGCATTCCTAGTGACCCCTCGACCACTCACTATCACCACAAACATAGATCACTTTCTGCAGCAAATTTAAAACAACTGTATTTCACAAATAAAACTTAACCTAGTTAACCCATTATTTTATTGTTTTTACATCCATTGTCCCCATTTAGCCACACCATTATCACCCCACTTTTTTCTGGATCTTGGGAACCAATGAAGTAAAGGATGACCACACACATAAACAGAGAAAAAGAGAGAGAGAGCAAGAGAGAAACATTAAAGTGTCTTATGTTAAATAAATCAATGTCCAACTTGTGATGCCAAATAGGTGGTACCAAAACAGCTGTGCCAAATTGTCCCATACCCAGAAGACTATGTTTTAGCCAGTTATATCATATCATTCCAGTTACACCATGCAGCTATGTAACTGAGACTCAAATTGCACACTGTGAGTGTTTAGATATGTTGTACTCTCTCCATTGCTTGCCCTGTCTAATTATGTATACTTGTTGCTATTACCATATTTCTAACAAACTATAACCAAGTTTGGTTGTTTTTTTTTGTATTCTATGTAAAAATGTTAAAGTAACAGACATGGCTGTGTAGTTAAGAAGCTTGCTTTTCAACCACTTGGTTTCAGGTTCAGTTCCACTGTGTGGCACCTTGAGTAAATGTCTACAACTGTAGCCCTGGGTTGACCAATGGCTTGTGAGTGAATTTGGTTGGAGGAAACTGTGTGGAAGTGCATCATGTGTGTGTGTGTGTGTGTGTGTGTGTGTGCATGTACATATGTCTTTGTGTTTGAATCTCCCCCCCACTCCACTCACTGCTTGACAACTGGTGCTGGTTTGTTTATGTCCCTGTAACTTAATGGTTCAGGAAAAGGGACTGATACTATAAATGCCAGACTTTAAAATATGTACTGTGTTTGAATTTCTTGAGTAAACCATTCAAGACAGTGCCCCAGCATGGCCACAATCCAATGATTGAAACAAGTAAAAGAAAAAGAAGATGGCATTATGTATCACAAAACTCACTGAATGTGGAAGGCTGTTTTTCATTGATGTGTATATGAGACCATTATTTTACAAAGGATGAAGGCTTTAAGGATTAAAATGGGGCTAATGAATTGCCATCAACAGAGTACACATCACACCAGCTGGAGCAACTCCTCTCTCAACTCCAACCAGCACTTCTATTTGGTTTTGAGGATTTGCTTTAGTTGCTTTAGTTACCACACTAGGCCTCTGGGTTGGCAAGGGAGCTCTTTGTTAGGCATCTAGGTGGAATGTGACTCAGAATTCAGAGCTGTAACAAATACTGCAAGACATAGGATCCAGTAGTCTGAGGTTTATTGCACAAACTGTCATATTATCTCTCTTTATGAATATATGAATACCTGCTGTTCTGATTATGATAAAAATGATGCTGAAAATTTTAAGCCATTAAAATATTTTGCAGATAAAATACTAAAAAGATATGATTTCATGCCTCATCATCGTTTAATGTCCGTTTTCCATGCTAGCATGGGCTGGATGGTTTGACTGGGGTCTGGGAAGCCAGGAGGCTGCGCCAGGCTCCAGTCTGATCTGGCAGTGTTTCTACGGCTGGATGCCCTTCCTAACGCCAACCACTCCATGAGTGTAGTGGGTGCTTTTTATGTGCCACCGGCACAGGGGCCAGAGGGGGCTGGCAAAGGGCCACGATCGGCTGGTGCTTTATACATGCCACAGGCACGGACAAATCAAATGATGAATAGAATCATAATGATTTCAAATTGTGGCACATGGCCAGCAATTTTAAGGGAGAGGGTATGTCGATTACATCAACTCCAGTGTTCAACTGGTACTTATTTTATTGACCCCTGAAGAATGAAAGATAAAGTTGACCTCAACAGCATTTGAACTCAGAATGTCAAGCTGAAAGAAATGCTGCTAAGCATTTTGCCAAATGTGCTAATGATTCTGCCAGCTTGCTGTCTTGGTGAATGGAATTGGAATCTTTTCAAGTATAGGTACAAGGCAAGAAAGTTGATGGGGTGAAGGAGGTTGGGTGATTACATCGACTCCAGTACTCAACTGCACTTATTTCATCGACCCTGAAAGGATGAAAGGCAAAGTCGAACTCGGCGGCACTTGAACTCTGAATATAGAGCTAGAAGAAATGCCGCAAAGTATTTTGTCTGGTGTGGTAGCAATCCTTCTGGTCGCCACCTTCGTGAGTGGAATGGAATGGCAATGAAAGCAGGAGCAGATTGCAATTTGAAGCAGTGATAAAGATTGAATTATGCCCCCTTGCATGGTAGCTCTTCACTACAAAATCACAAGACGACACTCCACCACGTCATTTAGCCTAAAAGTTTACAGATGGCCAATATGGTGTTGTCTAATATCACTTATTTCTTTTGTCTCACTTAATTCTTTAATGCTATTATTTTTTTCATTCTCTTACTCCTCTCGGAGTCTCCCTTAAAACCGGGGAATACGAAGGAACCCAAAAAAATGCCTCCGAATAACATCGGAATCGGAGTTTTTTCAAAGCAATACTGAAAGAAGAAAAAAAGGAAGAAAAAGGAGGAAAAGGAAGAACCAAGGAGGTATCTCAGTAAAGAATATAAAAAAACAATTGAGGAGTTTTGAGGTTTAAAGTGCACAGACATTGTATTGCAGACGACGAGCCAGAAGTAGTTTTCTGTTGTGACAAGCAGCAGCCATTATTTTTACATCAAACAACAAAAACTCATTCGGGTTCATACATACACACACACACACACACTTGCCTTTCTGTCTCTGTCTCTAATAAATATATTCAAAGACAGAGAGAGAAGAGAACAAGATATTTTTTGTTCTCTTCTGAATCTCACACAGTTTAGAGTGTCACTCCTTCTGCAAACCCTCCTTCCAAAATATATATACCAGATAAGGTGAGTACAAATATTTCATAACATTACAAACCATTATTTATTATTTTCCTGTATACATGCCTTTTTTTTTTTATGTCACTCCATACTGTTTCATCCTGTACCGTCTTCGATGTCTTTGTTAACCCTTAATGGTTAATAAAGAAAACATTATTGGTTATTGTCGATTGTTGTTTGCCCCCTACCCTCATCCCGGTCCACCCTGATTGGGTAGACCTGGCTGTGAGCAAGAGGTATTCCAACCATGACATCCAGTCTTTTTATGACTACATTGGCCAATGTGTTTTTTGCTATTTTACTTAAGGTGAATGGTGATTCGATTTACGGAAGATTTAACTGTTATTTCTTGGAAATCGAGCGACCACTTAGAAGCTCCCTATTTGGTCCTGTCACTATATCAGAATTCCTCCGAGTTCAACTTTGTCATTCCATTCTTCGATTGTAGAAGAGGGGTTAATTTAATAAAGTACCATGTCAGGTATTTGGGTATCGATTTTAATATTCGGCCATACACCCTCCTCACAAAAATATGCGTGGCCTTGTGCCAATTTTTAGAAATCATTATTAGTAACAATTCTTTGATAAAAGCGTGAACATTACACAATCTGACCACCATCAGTACCCTCATTTATAAACCCTTAAGTTTCGCTTCTTTGTCAAATTTAATACGTACCGTAATCTTTCGCAATCGATGTTTGCTTATTTGTAATGTATTGTTATGCTTGTATCTTTGTGGCAAATAATTGATGATTATCGATGTTTTTTTTTAATTCTCATCAGCGTTGAAATCATAATTTCAAATTCCATGTCTTCTTTTCTCAATAATTTGTTCCTTGTAGACAGCGTGGGAGAAAAGATGAGAAAATCATACGAATTTCATTCATTGTCGATTTTGTTTGCATCAAGGGATTCTATTTCGACCTAAATTTTGTCTCGTTATGTATATATATCTTTTTGCTATAACAACAATCTGTTACTATATCCTGACAAATAATTGTCTAACCATATGCATGCAATTAAATAACACAAGACACACATTCTCTCATACACACATGCACACATAGTTACTTACATAGTCTAACGATAATAGATATTATCAGTGGCTTTCATATTCATTGTTGATTACCAAACGGAGACCCTATGGACGAAGAATATTTGCAATCCTTAAAATAACCAGTTACTAAAAACAAACCAAATAATTATGATATTTGTTAACCTAAAGTTAAATAATATACCATGTAGTCTAAAGTTATTACTCACTATAAAGTGTACCTTTATATAAACTGATGATAGACAGATGATGACCTTAATTGAATCATTGTTTTTCCTTACGTCTCACCTTAATTTTAATGTCAACATTTAAAACCTTTATTTAAGAACTTCACATTCGTCAAAAATCGATGCCGTATTCATTTCTTCTTTTCAACGTTTTCTTGATTTTTATAATAATGAATGAGAAATAGTACTATTCTGTTATATAGTGTTGTTTTCTCCGTCTGTCTGTGTCTCTGATTATCATATTCTAAAAACAATGAGGTAGTGTTATTGGCTTAAACAAACTCACATACGTTTACAGATTGCGTATGATATATGTGATATGGTGTTAATTAACTTTTTGTTGCACTAAATCACTAACAGTGACAAGAAAAAAATATGTAAAATTTTGGCGAGAAAGGAACTGTTGGCCTTTTAGGACAAGTTTAGGTCGTTTTCAACGGATGTTTATATTTGCCACCTACATTCTTTTGTATAATTTATGTTCCAAATAAAGTGTGGGAGTGCGCTACGTGGTCATTTGATTTGCTAGAAATAACAGATTTTGCTAGAAATTTCTCTCAAATCACATCTTACCTCTTAAGTCTTGTGAAGTTCTCTGGATACATTCTACCCGAAACAAATTCAGGGTTAAGCATAGGCGGGTGGAATAGTAAACACATCATATAATAATATATATATGTTTAATGATCAAACTTCCTGCTCTTGTCATTTATGTCATTTCCTTGTATATGACAATTAACTACTTTCCTTAATTTTCGATTTTACAAACTCTAGAGAACAGGGTGGTTGTAATATAAATAGATAAAAGGATAGTTAAAAGCGCCAAGACAAATACCAAATGCAACAGAGATTTTTTATGTAATGTTTTAGCTTGTGTGACACAGGACTGTGTCCTAAATCAGAAGCTGAAAGAATGTAAACTAAAGATTATGCGTATTAGTTTTCGTTTTGTTTTGCTTGTTTGCATATAGTTGGATATATGTCATCGAATCGATGCTGTACACATGTACAGTTTTTTTTTTGCAATCGTTAATCACACGCACTAATATAGATTATACCCTTATGAATGTGATTGCTCTCCCTTGAAACAATAACAACAGCAGTAACATCAACACCAGAAACTATACAGCTTAGTGTATATATATATATATATATATATATATATATATATATATATACATACATATATATATGTGTGTGTGTGTGTGTGTTTGTGTGCTGTGCATTAAACTTGCAGTTTTTCAGTTACCTTATAATTTCAGCTGGTTATTATTTCTGTCTGTCTGTTTGTCTATCATTATTGTTGGTTGTGCGGTAAGAAGCTTGTTTCCTAACCACATGGTTCCGTGTTCAGCCCCACTGCGTGGCACCTTCTACTGTAGCCCCGAGCCGACCAAAGCCTTGTGTGTGGCTTTGGTAGTCGGAAAATGAAAGAATCCCGCCATATATATATATATATATATATATATATATATATATATATATAATATATATATATATATATATATGAATAAATGAAAGAATGGATAAACATAGGATAATTCATTCACCTACTTAAATATATATATATATATATATACATACATGTGTATATATATATACATATGTGTATATATATATATATATATACATATGTGTATATATATATACATACATATGTATATACATATGTGTATATATACATACATATATATATGTGTATATATACATACATACATATATATATACATGTGAATATATATACATACATATGTATATACATATGTGTATATATATACATACATACATATATATATATAAGTATATATTTGTGTCTGTGTTTGTCCCCCACCATCGCTTGACAACCGATGTTGGCGTGTTTACGTCCCCGTGACCTAGCGTTTGGGCAAAAGTGACCGATAAAGTTGTAGACTTACAAAGAATAAGTCTTGGGGTCGATTTGTTCGACTTAAGGCGGTGCTCCAGCATGGCCGCAGTCAAAATGACTGAAACAAATCGTATATATATATATATATATATACCTACACACACACACACACACACATTTAGTATTGACTATTGGAAAGAAGACTACTCAGTACCACAACAATAGAAATTCATATATTTTATTTTGGTCGAATCAGTCTGTTGCTCCTTTCAGTTTCGCCCGTGGGTGTGCAGTCTTCAGGCAAGTTACGACTGATCTTTTTAAATTTCTTCCAACCACTTAAAAGTACTTAAAATATTCACCAGATTATTCTAAAAAGAAAAAAAAAAAGTAGTCTTTTTTTTAGAAATTAATAATAAAGAAGTTACATCAATGTAGTAAATCTGTAAGAAAAAAAAAATCTGGTTAAAATTGAAATACTTCAAGTGTGGATGGAAGAAATTTAACAAGATTCATTCCGACTCTTTCCTGAAGACCCCGTGCATTAACGGGCGAAACTCGAAGTAGCAAGAGACTTAACTCGAACAAAACAACACGCACACATACAACATATACATACACGTGTGTGTGTGTGACTAGGTTAGTTCACTTATGTTTGTCTTGCGTTTTGGTCCACTTATTGCTGCTGACACTACATTTAATGAACGTCCATGTCAAGGAGAATGCATTTAACCTGCTAGAAATGGCAGTCGAATCTCCTTTCAGATTATGCGCCCTGTCCTAATAATCTTTAATAATAGTAATAATGTAAAGACGCATTGGTTATTGTGATCTGGGGTACACGTTGCACGAAAGTAGATACACTGTGTTTCTTCACAATCACCGAAAAGTAATAAAAAAGATAGAACGTGGCGGTCACGGTAGAGCGCCTTTGATTATAAATTAGTTGGATTCATGGCTAATCTAGGGCTAAACTGATTAAATTCGTTTCTCACCTAAAATTATATATATATATATATATATATACTCGTGACATCTCGTACTTTTTACCTATTAGCATGAAAGTTGCGTCTCACCTGTATTTGGATTGTAAAAAAAAACCAAAAAAAAAACCTCCATTTATGGGGTTGATAGTGTTAGCGATTAACCCCAGATCAGCTCTAAACAAGCAGACGCATGATAAGACACTCTAGCCGTAAATGTTCAATATGTCTTTCTATTTTAAAGACTGTAGATTGTGTGATTTGAGCTGGGAAGGTAAAATAGATTATATTAATAAGTTTCTTTCATTTCATTCCTTCCCACCTTCCTAATGGTTAAGTATATTTTTGAGCCATTGCTTGGAATAGCTCATCATTAATGGTTTTATCTGTATATCATCTTCACTGTAGTTTTAAAAGAATTCGTTATTGATTCATTCTTAGATTCGATTTTCTCCGTTTTGATAAGGCATATATCTTATAATTTTAGTTTCCTAACTTAGCAGTTCGGCGAGAAAGGCCGATAGAATAAACTTTGGGATCGACACATTCGACTAAAATCCTTCAATGCGCTGTATGTATAAGAGATAATGGTGTCATTGGGACCCAAGGTGTCAGGTAATGCTGAATAAGTGCTATAGACAGACCATAGTTAAGTTCCAGGTTCGGTGATTATGCGAATAAGGGGTTCAACGTTGGTCATACGACAGCGTGTGTATATAAAATATTTTTTCACAATGAGATAAAAAAACCAAGGCTGTGTAGATTTTAGAACATTTATAGACCTTCTGTCTATAAATGTTTTAAAATCTACACAGCCTTGGCTTTTTTATCTCATTACGAAAAAAATTTATATAACACACATACACAAGAATAAGAACATAAATGTGAAACAATGGGTTAATATAGGGCGTAACAAATATCAGAAAATCAAAAAAAAAAAGTGTGTAATAGGTGTAAAACAACTTCCTATGAACGAATATGAAAGAAAAAATTCGCGCACGCGAAAGGGGGGGGGGAGAGGCCTCGGAAAATTCACATCGGGAAGTTCCGAAAGCGTCTGAGGGGCTGACCCGGCACCAAAACAAAAAAAAAATAGTGTAATATGTGTAAAACAACTTGCTCTAAACGAATATGAAAAAAAAAATGCGCTCTCGAGAAAGAGGGGTGGGGGAGAGGCCTCGGAATATTTATATCGGGAATTTCCGAAAGCGTCTGAACCGGGCACAAAAACAAAAACAAAAACAGCGTAATAGGTGTAAAACAACTTGCTCTAAACGACTATCATGAAAAAAATGCGCGCTCGCGAAAGGGGGGTGGGGGAGAGGCTTCGGAAATTTCACATCTTCAGTCCACGGCCTTTAAACTAAGAAAAAATAGTGTAATTGGTGTAAAACTACTTGTTCTAAACGAGTATCAAGAACACACATGAATCATAAACTCCGTATTTCGCAAAAAAAAAAAAAATAAAGAGAAGAAATTCTGGAAAAAGTGAAGAAATGTTGGATCTCCGCCATGTGAATCAAAATACGTGTCAGAAACATCTTGAAATACTACAGAAATTATGTTACGAAAATGATAATGTATACATACCTCTTTGAGTGGTCCATCGATAATGATGATAAAGAAATGAGTTGGATTTGAACTCAGAATATTGACTAACACAACTACATACTACAAGACTCAAAATATTCAGCCAAGTCACCACCCTTTAACTAGCAATAATAATAACATCAATAACATAACAGCCAAAAGATTTATTTGTTCTGAAAATAACAATCATAGTAAATAAATATGTTCTTTAATATTCACATTCATGTGCACAGTTAAACACACTTACATACAAACAGTCACGCATGCATAATACAGAACGGAACACATAAATGAAGGATGCATTACTTAGTATATATTACATCTAGAGAATTTTGATTAATAAGTCAAATATGCAAATTATAAAGATAATTAATTGCTTTACTAAACAGTGTTGTAAAGGTGAAAAAATAAATTTGGGAAAAAAATACACGCCAAAACTAATTAATAAAGGATAATTAGGGAAGGATTGACACAAAATAATAATTTTTTCTGTCTCTTTTTTTCTGATAAATGCATCTTAATAAGTGAGAAGAATTGCATATATCTGAACTATTTCAAAGAAAAGCATAAATTTAATGTTTAAAATAGCTTTAACCAAGGAATGAGATCCAACATTTCTTCACTTTTTCCAGAATTTCTTCTCTTTATTTTATTTTTTTTTGCGAAATACGGAGTTTATGATTCATGTGTGAGTGTGTGTTCTTGATACTCGTTTAGAACAAGTAGTTTTACACCAATTACACTATTTTTTCTTAGTTTAAAGGCCGTGGACTGAAGATGTGAAATTTCCGAAGCCTCTCCCCCCCCCCCTTTCGCGAGCGCGCATTTTTTTCATGATAGTCGTTTAGAGCAAGTTGTTTTACACCTATTACGCTGTTTTTGTTTTTGTTTTTGTGCCCGGTTCAGACGCTTTCGGAAATTCCCGATATAAATATTCCGAGGCCTCTCCCCCACCCCTCTTTCTCGAGAGCGCATTTTTTTTTGTCATATTCGTTTAGAGCAAGTTGTTTTACACATATTACACTATTTTTTTTTTGTTTTGGTGCCCGGGTCAGCTCCTCAGACGCTTTCGGAACTTCCCGATGTGAATTTTCCGAGGCCTCTCCCCCACCCCCCTTTCGCGTGCGCGAATTTTTTTTTTCATATTCGTTCATAGGAAGTTGTTTTACACCTATTACACACATTTTTTTTTTTGATTTTCTGATATTTGTTACGCCCTATATTAACCAAACAATGTGGGGGAAAAAATAGTACTCGAATACCGGATAGAGTAATATGCTTTTTAAATCTACAAAAACATCGCAAAAAATCACACAAAAAAAATACTGCTACTCAGAGTTTCACGTTCCCGTTCGCCGGACAGATACTTAATAAAGTGTGTTTAGTATCGCCGCATTCTAATGACTGAAGCAAGTGAAGAATAAAAGATATAAGCGCCATAATATTTTGGCTAAATACAGGCGAGATCATGATGTAAATTAAAATTTGTGTTGACTGGACAAACGGTGTGGCAAAGTGAGAGTTGATTTAACTCCAGAATATATTTTTTTGAATAACTCCAGGAGCAATAAAAAGTAAAAGTTGACCGACAGAGTATTTGAACTCAAAGCCACGTAGCATCGAACTAGATAGATGACACAAAGCAATGTAACCCGACTCTCTGGCCGTCTGTACTTATTTCCTCGTCACCCAAATTAATCTAAAACCTTTTAATCGTGTAAATCTTAGAAGACAAATAAAAGTAATCAAATATTAATAGTAATTTCGTACGTACATATATATAAATAATACATATGTAACATAATGAATATCAGATTTGGAAACGGTACATTGTTTCAGTAGCCCTGTAAATTAAGTTTTAGAAGAAATCATTACAAAACCAGATTCGTGCTTCGCTGATTTTATTTTGTCATAACTTTCTGAAAAATGCGTATTTTTTAACAAAACTTCGCGGAGATACAATTTCGACGATGTAGCTTATGATTGATTACGTTGATTAAATTCAGAAAGGGAAGAATTTGTTTGAGTTTTCGATCGTCCCTTCCGCTTCCGCCACTACTTCGTTTCTACCTGTTTACTTAACTTTAGCGGTTTTCCCCGCCTCTTTTTATAATCAGATTTATGTTTGGAACATCAACCTTACTAGTCTCGACTCACCAAAACGTATTCCAGCAAAATATCATTTTAAAAGTGCATTTTAAAGAATTATAACGAAAGTTGGAGGGGAGATCATAATCTGAAACTCTGTGTGTGTGTATATATATATATATATATATATATATATATATATATATATATATATATATATTTGTGTGTGTGTATTTCATGTTTTCAACAGAATCGTAATCTACAACATCAAAGACATACCTCGGCGAAATTTCATAAAAAAATAAACACGCATTTTTCAGAAAGTTATGAAGGAACATAACGTGATGGTGGCGGTAGGTGGGGGATTTGTGTTATGCCGAAATACTGTGGTTGACGTCAACGGTGATGGACTGTGGAATCACTGGAATCAAAAATAGGTCCGACTAGGTTGTTTTAAACAAAATATCGATATATATTGCAAGTGATTACTGATCATTGTTATTATTATTATTATCGTTTTTTTATTTTTATACATCGTCCAGTTTTCGAACCAAATCAAGTTAGGAGACTTCCACCTCTTTACGACGGGAAGTCATTCGTTATAATCTTTATTGCTACATATTTCTTCATGATGTGTAACCGAACTTAGACGTACTTGAGCTTTTGTAGGTTAACGAATTGAATAATAGTTCATATTACAATTGTCACATCTGCAATCAATTATACCCTAATTGATACTGTTTTTTGGGGGGTTTTTTAAACAGTTTTTGTCAATTTCCATAGTTAGGATGTCAGAGCCCCAACGTTGACCGATCAGCCCAATTCAGTTTTGTGTTAAAGTGTGAAACATGACAAGTATGTCTAGTTGTCATTTGTCGACAGTTTACAGTTTATAAACCATATCCATTTAATTCATGACACAGTAATTGCTCATCTGAAAAGGTAAAACCTGTTTTCGCTTTTCAGTGCATGAATAGTTGGACTTTTACTTTATATAATTTAGCTGTAGTTGTTTTTAACTTCTTTAGCAGTGAAAATTGCTATTGGCTTTACATTTATTATGAATAGTAAAATTTGTAAAATAAGAGTGTTTATAGCGGTGAGTTGTGAAATTTTGGGTAGGGCCTCGGATAATTCAAGAACGTGTGTTGCAAGCAAATTTTTTAATGCTTTGTTTTCACATCTCACTGTTTATTCACGTGTGTGTTTTTTGAAGATCTTACATTTACTACTTTATAATTATTACCCTTACAAATAAACAACTTAGCAGAGCCCATTTTTTTTTTTTTTTGCAAGTGGTATTTGTAAGGAAGAAGACACCATAACTTAACGTAAAAATTCAAGGACTGTTCGATTGGCAACTGACATCGTACAAGTTTGGTTAACCGTGCCTCTGTTTAAATACAGGAGAGATTCTAAAAATATATGTTGGTAGAATTTAGGATTTACTTTGAGGGAAAAAAGTTCAAAAATCCAATTATATTTGTTCCCTTTTTCACGTGATAGGGATTAATGAAGGCATGTGGCTGAATGGTTTGGTTTGAATATTTGTCTCACGGCCGACGATTATGAGTTTGATACCTGGCAGCATGATATATCCTTGAGCAAGACACTTTATTCCATGTTGCTCCAGTCCAAAATGAGTTGTATCTGTAATTCAAAGGGCCAGCCTGGTCACATTCTGTGTTAGATTGAATCTCCCTGAGGACTACATTGAGTGTATGTGCCTATGTGGAGTGCTCCAACATAGTTCATTTCATAAGCAGGCTGCTCCATTGATCAGATCAACAGAAACCTACATCGCAACCAACAGAATCTCAGTTAGGGATTAATTTGAAGGTGATGAAGCAACTGTTACTAGTAGATCAAGCAACCACATATTCTGCTTTTCCCTACTTGCATGGTTGGATGGGTCCTTCCCAATGCAGTGTTCTGCTATTTGTTGCATTCCTTTGTTATTTTCTTTGTAAATATTCAGCATTTTCACATCAGCTTTTACCACCGACTTCCACTCTTGTCTTCCTTCAGTCTTAGTCTCCTTCTACATGTTCTATCAAGAATATTTATCATAAAGCATTTTAGTTGGTACACTGTATCAATTCAGTTGCATCCATTGAATTATATGGTCAGGAAACCTGAAATTATATTCAATTTTTCAGTGCCTTGTTCCAAGATACATATCCTGGATGCTCCGTGATGCATATCAGTGATGATTCTGAGGTCTTTAGGGGTTTCAGATCTTTCAACATCAGATCCCCTCCCCTAGTTGATCCAGCCAGGGTTGATCAAGTCCTGGCTTGTATTTCTGTAGCAGTAAACCACCAATCTGCTCTCTTTATTCAGTCACCTAGTGGCCCTTTCTGCACTCTATAGTTTTACAGTCAAACCCTACTCAAAGCAACTTTGTATATAGCAAATTAAAAAGACATTTGATAAAGTAAAATCTTTACATTTGGGAAGTAACAAAAGAAGGGTTTTAGGTCCCCTTCTTTACTGAGTTGCTTGTATGTAGGTTTCCACAGTGAAGATATCAACATTAATTGTATACATGAAATTTTTTTCTTTTTTTTTTTCATTTGATCTGATTGATATCTTACTAAACCTTTCATGGTTTGCCCTTGCCAAATCTCCTTATTTTTATTATGCCAGCTAATTGTTGTTTATATATAATAATACCAAAGCTAATTATATTTTACTAAAATTATTATATATTTTTCAGACTAGTAACCTGTCATGATGGGCCCTCCAAAATATGGAATTTACATAATCCAAGGTGAAATCTCTCTAGTTGTGACTGCTATGAGAAGAACTACTCGATGGACTACACACAGTCACCAAGTAAGAATTTGGCATTTATTCAGTGTACTTTTCCATTTAAACATTAATCAATATTCATTAGCATGTTGTTGGAAGTATTTTTATCAGTTTAAGCTGACTACAGTTATTTCAAGATTCAACAAAAAAAAAACAATAACAATAATGAAATGAGAACTAAACCAACTCTATAATACGTATTGTTAATATTTCTTGATAAAAGTCAGTGAGTTGGCAGAATTGTTGGTATGCTGGGCAAAATGCTTTGTAGCATTTTAGTTATAGTTACATTGAGTTCAAATATTGCTGGAGTTGACCTTACTTTTCGTCTTTTCAGTGTCAATAAAATAAGTACTGGTTGAGAGCCAAGGTTGATGTATTTGACTTACCCCCTCCCCTAAAATTGCTGGTCTTGTTCTGCAATTTGAAAGCAGTATTTCTTGACACTTCGAATACTTTGCTATTATGGAGAGGGAAAAAAACCTCACAAAACTGTTGGGACAAGCTCTAAGGATTTTACATTTGAATAATATTTATTGCAAGGAATTATATCTAGCAGTTATGGCAATTTTTTCAGTCATGCTTTTATATTTGTCAAGCCCCCCCCCCCTTTTTATTATTATTATTACCATTGTTGCATAATGATAATATTTATGTATTAAGGATTAATTTTTTTAGAATCCATCAACAATATGATGATGATAATGATTGATAGTAGATTCACTACCAAGCAATTTCATTTAGGGCTATAAACAAAGTCTGTATAATGATTTTTGACATTGGCACAAGGCCACAAAATTTATAGGTGAAATATCCCAGTACATGCTTTTTGTTTAATTTATATAGTCAAGAGGGATGAACAACAATGTCTACCAGAGTGAAATTTTGAGTTGAGAATGTAAAATAATGAGATTAAATAGTGAAGGACATTTTGTCTAGCTTTCTAACATTTCTGTTGCTTTACTACTATGAAAGGTGAATATCAAAATGTAAACCTAATGCTGTAGATGTAAAGAAAAAAATAATGCAGCCACAGTTATTGCATTTTGCTTATAGTTAATTAACAATTGTCATTTGGAATGGCTTGCTAAATAACAGAGCTCTCATCATCATCATCATCGTTTAATGTCCGCTTTCCATGCTAGCATGGGTTGGACGATTTTGACTGAGGGCTGGTGAACCAGATGGCTGCACCAGGCTCCAATCTTGATTTGGCAGAGTTTCTACAGCTGGATGCCCTTCCTAACGCCAACCAATCCAAGTGTAGTGGGTGATTTTTATGTGCCACCGGCACGGGGGCCAGTCAGGCGGTACTGGCAACAACCTCGCTCGAATCTTTTTACACATGCCACCAGCACAGGTGCCAGTAAGGCAACGTTGGTAATGATCACGCTCGAATGGTGCCCTTTTACGTGCCACCGGCACAGAATCCAGTTGGCTGCTCTGGCAACGATCATGCTCGGATGGTGCTCTTGGTACTCTACTAGCACAGGCACAAGTGCCAGTAAGGCGACTTGTCTGTTTCGTGTCCATTCCTCCATACCAGTATGGGTTGGAAGAATACTTATTACTGAAGCATTGTTTTACAGCCAGATGCCCTTCTTACTCATTTTTCAAGTAAGGGATGTTTTATTCAACTTGTCTTGAAAAGCACCGAGCTAGAGGATTATTTGTTGGCAGGGAATATTGATATAACATCACCATTTTTTGCTCAAATGGTTTAATGTGGAATCTGTAGAATGTAAACAACACACATACAAATAGGCGTGTGTGTGTGTTTATATGTATGTATCTTTTATTTAGAAGAGAAGGCGGAATGTTCATGGTTCTTTACAGGGCCTCCATGTAGTTAGAGGAAGTGTAGAATTGTGTCCTCAAACTAGATTTGTCCCAAATGCTTGCTACAGAGTGAACTCCATTAAGGACACCCAAGGTACTAAGTAATGGTGTTTTATGCATTATGGGCATCCATACAGTTTCCATCTAACAATTCTGCTCTTTAGGTATTAGTTACCCTGAAGCCAGGGTATTGTGCAAGTTTATTGAGGCAAATTTTCTATGCCCTGATGCCCTTCTTTTCACCAACCTTCATTTGCTTCTAAGTAAGGTAATATTTCCCTATGGCCAGACATGTTTGCTGGATATTGGAAACGACTGGACACTAATGACGGTGACTGTCATATACAACTGTAACATGATGTCAACACAAACACTACTAAATCCACTCACAAGACTTTGGGCAGCTTGGTGCTGCAGTAGAAGACACTTTCCCAAAGTTCCACGCATTATGGCTGAACCCCAAAACCACAAGGTTGCAAAGCAAGCTACCTAACCACTCAGCCATACTTGCACATTTCTTTTTACTTTCAGCAAGCAGATGATAATGCATGAAGATACATGTAAATGTTGATGCTGCAGTTGCTCTTTAGTGCTGCAATTCAAGTTGAAATGGTAGAGTGGCTTCAAATTGATTCATGGTTTGAAACTTCTGAGGAGAAATTGGCCACAAGAACTCTGCTTCTGGCAAGTTTGGTAGAGCAGTTTGCACTCCACTTGCTATATGCTTTCATGTCAGAAACATTGTTCCATTGGAACTTTTATGTAAAGTTTATTGTTACTGTCATATATCTTAATTTACAATCTAAACAGGTAGAATTATAAATGGCTGAGTCGTTCAGAACTTTGCTTCTCAACAACATGGTTTCAGGTTCAGTCCCGGTGCACAGCACCTTGGTGGAGTGTCTTCTACCATACCTCTGGGCTGACCAAAGCCTTGTGCGTAGATATAGCAGACAGAAACTGAAACAAGTCTATTTTGTGCTTGTCTTTGAGCTTTGTCTTCATATTGTGTGATAGTTGCAAATGAGTGTCACCATAAAAGGTATAAGCAGTGTCGTTCATTTCAAACCTTACATTGAAACATTTCCAGTCATGGGGAAACAAGTGAGGGTTAGTGACAGGAAGAGCATCCAGTCATAGAATGTTTGTCTCAATGAATTCCATTTGACCCTTGTATATCTGGGAAAATGGGCTTTAAAACTATAATGATATTTATTGTGTTTTGATATTTTTATGCAGAAAACAAAAAGAATTAGTTGACTGTATCGTGATATAGTGTCTGTCTAGTCTGCATAGTGTTTCCTTGGAAACCTTGGAAAACATGTCTACCATTCAGGTGCAGACATAACTATGGAGCTAAGGAGCTTCCTTCCCAACTATGCGGGGATCACAGGTTCAGTTCTACTGCTCAGCACCTTGGGCAAACTTTTTCTACTATAGCGCTGGGCTAACCAATGCCTTTTGAGTGGATTAAGTAAACAGAAACTGAAAGAAGCCCATTGTGTGTGTGTATGTACATGTTGTGTGTGTGTGTTTGTACCCTTATTTTAACATTATGTGATGGTTGTAAATGAGCATCATAGTCATACAAGCGATGTTTGTATCCAGTCTTCTGTGGAAATATGTCTAGCCATATTACCTTGCCACAAATAGGTCAGAGTTAGTGACAGGAAGGGCATTTGGCCATAGAAAATCTGACCCTAACATTCCACTCTCTATTCTAGATTATCTGTTGCCTATTGTTATTTTAAACAATTCCCACAACTATGTATTACCAGGAAATGAGTTAATTTGTTCTTAAACCATGTTCTTCACCACAAAGTAGAAATTTGAGGCAATGGGGAGATTAAAACTAGTTAATTACATCACTTCACTGTTTAGTATTTAAACTGACCATATCAAGTTCCAATATTCTACCTGTTTTATGTTGAAACTGGCCAGGTCCAGCCTCTCATACTTACCCTATAATGTAATTCTAAAAACAAACAGTCACACATTGAAATCACAAAAACTATGAGATAATGCATGATTAATTCAAAACAATGTGAATAAATAAGCATTACGTTTGGCAGAGTAATCCAAATGCTAAAGGGTTCAACCGTTAATTGTACAGCTAAATCTTTACTTAAACATATTCAGACTTTAGCACAATGGTGATGTGGGGTTTTTAATGGCATGTTATAAGATTAAGACATCACAGATCATCATCATCATTGTTTAACATCCGTTTTCCATGCTATGATGCGTTGGATGGTTCGACCGGGGTCTGGAAAGCCAGGAGGCTGCACCAGGCTCCAGTTTGATCTGGCAGTGTTTCTACAGCTGGATGCCCTTCCTAACGCCAACCACTCCATGTAGTGGGTTTTTTTTATGTGCCACCGGCACAGGGGCCAGAGGGGGCTGACAAATGGCCATGATCGGTTGGTGCTTTTTACATGTCACCGACACGGATGCCAGTCAGACGGCGCCGGCATCAGCCACGTTCGGATGGTGGTTTTTACGCGCCACCAGCAGCTACAAAACCTTGGTGTTAATGATGTCCATTGAGACAAAGAAAAAAGCTTAAAGGTGTACAGTAATACATATCCAGTTTTATTAAAATCAGTTAACTGGTTCAAATCAGGGCTTATTCAATAGAGTACATTATCAGAGTTGGACTTATGTGAAATGTATCTGATCTGTTGGAATCAGTGGAATCCTATTATTCAGCGAACAAGAACAACAACTTAATGATCAATGGGCCAATAATCCAGCCAGCAAGAGATTCTCTTTGTGATCAGTCACCCTGCTAAGAATAATAACCAACTCCCAGTGTTATAAACCTCTTCTGTTCCTTATTCAAGAATCATCTGTGTGTGTGTGTGTTTTTTATTAAAAGCAATGAGTCCAAGAAAAGATATTTTGCTTTGATTGAGACCATATCAGAGCATTGTGATAGGCATCCAATTCATTCATTTCCTTGTTTTTGACAAAACACCCATGCCAATCCCCTTTGCTTGCGAAGACATGTTGGGGCAAGCGAAATCGAAATCGAATTGAACCAGCCAGGATCCCTGGTCTGGTGGTACGTAAAAAGCACTATCCGACTCATGGCCGATGCCAGCGCCGCCTCGACTGGCTTCCGTGCCAGTGGCACATAAAATACACCAATCCGACCGTGGCCGTTGCCAGCCTCGCCTGGCACCTGTGCAGGTGGCACGTAAAAAGCACCCACTACACTCACTGAATGGTTGGCGTTAGGAAGGGCATCCAGCTGTAGAAACATTGCCAGATAAGACTGGAGCCTGGTGCAGCCTTCTGGCTTCCCAGATCCCCGGTCGAACCGTCCAACCCATGCTAGCATGGAGAACGGACATTAAACGATGATGATGATGATGATATCAACACTCAACACTAACAGCTTGTGTTCTTTGTTCTAAGTCACCAAACCATGTTCATCCGAACAGATAACCCCCAATGTTTGTGTGTGTACAAATATATATGAATGTGTGTATATGAACATACACACACACACACACATACACTTAAATATATATGTATTTGTATATACATCATCATCAACATTTAACGTTCATTTTCCATGCTGGCATGGGTTGGACGGTTTGACTGAGGTCTGGAGAGCCAGCAGCTACACCAGGGGTACTCTTAACTGGGCCGGACATGCATGACTGCGATCTCACTTTAGTTGCAAGGTCTTCTCAAAGGTCTTGGTCTCCTGTCATCATCTCTGTGAGACCCAGTGTTTGAAGGTCATGCTTCACCACCTTATCCCATGAGTTCCTGCATCTACCTCTTCCACAATTTCCTTTCACAGTTAGTGGGTGACACTTCTTCATGCAGCTGTCCTCATCCATACATAACACATGACCATACCAGTGCAGTCATCTCTCTTGCACATCACATTTGATGCTTCTAATGCCTAACTTTTCTCTCAGGGCACTTACACTCTGTCGTGTATGCACACTGACATTACACATTCAGTGGATCATACTAACTTCATTTCTTTCAAGCTTACGCATGTCCTCAGCAGTCATGGCTCATATTTCACTGTTGTGTAGCATGGCTGTTCGCACACATGCATCATACAGTCTACCTTTCATCCTGAGCGAGAGGCCCTTAGTTGCCAGCAGAGGTAGAAGCTCCCTGAACTTTGCCCAGACTCTTCTTATTCTAGCTGCTATATAACTTTTCTTTGTAAAAATTATATATATATATATATCAGTTTTTACAAGGCCAAGTTGACTGTGACTTCAAAGTTTTATCTTACCCCATCCTCTGAACTTTCTGGCCTTGTGCTAAAATTTGAAACCAGTATCTTAAATGTATGTATCACCATCGTCATCATCATTTAACGTCCATTGTCCATGCTGGCATGGGTTGGACGGTTTGACTGGGCTGGCATACTGGAAGGCTGATTTGGCATGGTTTTCTACAGGTGGATGCCCTTCCAGATGCCAACCACTCTCAGAGTGTAATGGGTGCTTTTACATGCCGCTGGCATGAGTACTATCTGCGTGACACCAGTATCTGCCATGACTGTGATTTTATTCAGCTTGATGGGTCTTTTTTTCCATGGTCATTGCCTCCATGAGGCCCAACACTCAAAAGGAATTTGGCCACTTTGCCTTCATGAGGCCCAATGCTCAAAAGGAACTCAGCCACCTCGCCTCCATGAGGCCATATATATATGTATATATATATATATATATATATATATAGTAATTTATTGGAAAATCTATCGTTATCTGTAAATTTCTTCCCCTAAAGCAATGATTTAGCCTTATGGTTTGATTTGTTTAATCAGTGTTCTAATCCTATCTGCTACCCAAGTTTATTACATGTAAATTGTGTTTTGTCATGGAATAATCTGTGGCAGAATACTGTTTCTTAACTTTTTAGTGCTGAGTGAGACTTGTCAATTATCAATATATTCTTTTGTTTGCTTTAATCTTTTAGTCATTAGTGATCCTTTAGAGATGTGAGGAAGGCAGTAGTTATCCTAAAATTGGAGTTTGCTTAAGGCATCCTGGGTTTCAGGAGTTGGTATTAAATTGGGTGAAGGACTAAGTCTACTACTCAAGTAAGATATGGCAGGCTTTGAACTCAGCACAAAGAACCAGAACAAATACTGCAAGACATCAAGTCTGATTTTATTACAGTTCCATTAATCCACTGCCTGGGGTTGGTGCTTGTCTTTTTCTTTTATCAATCCCAAAAGGGTTAAACAGTAAAGCTGACCTCAGCAGAATTTGAACTCACAGTGGCTGGAGTTGGAACAAGTATCACGACTCTACCAATTTTCCACTTATATACAGAAGAATAATGACTCTGGTGTTCTTGCTAGACACTGCTGGGACATATTTTTGTTTTTCTCCAATATTTATTGTGTTTTTAACATTACACATACATAACAGATGTTATCTCAGAATACCCCAGTAACTATCCTATCAACAGTGTATATACATTATGATTCATAGTTGGCTATTTTAGTTTCATACTGTCTCAATTGCATATATTGGATTTTTATTCAGCCAAGCAGCTATTTGCAACATCAGTTAATATTCCATTCACAGTTTCCAATGTCCGAGGAGATGAATTCTCATCTGAACATGTGACTGGTTGTGAGTGCGTCATTGAAAAAGCCAAAATGCATCTGGTGTTTTTGCTAGCTGCTGCAGAGACAAATTTTCATTTCCCTTCAATATTTATTGTGCTTTTAATACATTGTGTTGTATAAGAGGTATTATCTCAGGACAAATACTGCAGTTAACTAGCCTATCAATACAGCACATTCATAAGGTACATTATAAGATGTTATAAGAAATGCTATGTAGATGACTGCAATGACTTTAATTGCATTATGTTTGAAGAATAAACATTATTAAGGCTCCTTGATTTCATTCTATCATCATTTTGAATAATTTTTCACCTCAAACAAAACTGCATGTATTTTCCATTTACAAAATAAGGAATTCATCTACTGGTGTTAGGAAGGGCATCCAATCATAAAAATCATGTCAAAACAGACACAGAAGTCTGGTGCAGTCTTCTCTGTCAAACTGTCCAACCCATGCCAGCATGGAAGGTAGATGTTAAACAATGATGGTGATGATGTGTTATACATTAAATGATCTGCATCCATTGAAACCAACAAGCATAAGCACTATCTAACCTTATTTTTTTCACTTTTGACCTTCAAATTATTGTTTTGTTGGCAGTATAACAATATCAATGCATTAGATTGGACAATTTTTTTTCATAAAATCACAAGATCAATATCAGGTGTTGTTACAAAATAAAAATGTTATTGAGCAATTGCTGTCCATTGTTGTCGATATTTTAAAATGTAAATTTACACAGCACTGACATAGTCATATGATTTAGGGTTCAGTCCTACTGCACAGTGGCTTAGGCAAGTATGTTTTATGACAGCATCAGACTGGCTGATTCTTAGGCTGCATTCTGAAATTTGGCAGATGGAAACTGTGAGGAAACCCATCATGTATGTATGTATGCATGCATGTGTGTGTGTATATATATATATTATATATATATATATATATATATATATATATGTGTTTATATATTTATATATGTGTGTGTGTGTGTGTGTGTGTATGTATGCATGTTTGTATATATGTGTGTGTGTACATATATATATATACACACACACACACACCTGTATGAATATGTTCAAACTGGCCAGATCAGAACACTCACACTCACCCTGCAATATCATTCTAAAAATTAACTGTTATCTCATCAAAACCTCAAAACTATGAGATAATGCACAATTAATTCAAAACAATGTCAATTAACAGGCATTACATTTGACAGTAATCTGAATGCAAACAGTTTAAACTACAGTTATCGTGTCAACTTATGAAAGTGGTGTGTATTTTGCTGCAGTCATTGGGAAATATATAAGCAGGTAGCTTATATTACAGATGTTACCAAAGTTTAATGTTGAGCTTTGTTTATTATGCATTAGGTGCTGCTATGGCAGAGTGGTTAAGAAGTTTGCTTCTCAACCACAAGGTTTTGTATTTAGTCTCACTACACTGCACTTTGAACTAGTATCTTCTACAATAACCCCAGGTTGACCAATGTCTTGTGAGTAAATCATGATGATGTACAGAAACTTGTTGTGTGTGGTGAATGAGTGAGTGTCTTCTTTCTGTATTTTACTTAGAAAAGTATTGATCTGCACATTGTATTGTTTGTTGACAAGGAATTGTCAACAAACCATCTACTGGATCTGTGCTATTGAAGATGAGTGGTTGAAAAATATCTTACTTGAAAAGATATAAGAGCTAG
Source organism: Octopus sinensis (assembly GCF_006345805.1). NCBI lineage: Eukaryota > Metazoa > Mollusca > Cephalopoda > Octopoda > Octopodidae > Octopus > Octopus sinensis. The sequence goes on from NC_043006.1 coordinate 72,509,620, forward strand.
TGAATGGAAAGAGCATCTAGCTGCAAGAAAACAAGGCTATGAGATGCCTTGGCAGTCATTTGACACTACCTATTTGACATCACTGATTTGATTTTGACTTATTTGACATCAGACATTTTAATGTTCCTCTCATCTCTCTTTCTTTGTGACACTTTTTCTCTTTATGTGGAGAAGGAAAGTATTTATGTCAATCATATTCAAATAACAAGTTATAATGCCCCTCTCACTCTCTGTCTTTATTTGTATGTGTATATTTCTGTATGTATCTGTGTGTGTGTGTGTGTTGTCTCCAGTGGCAAAATGTACTATCACCAAAACATGTTGCATGTCTTGTCAGCCATATGAAATTGTCAGTGTCTAAACAACCATATCCAATCCTCTCATTCTAAAAAAATAAACAATATTTCATTATCATTTAATGCCTGTTTTCCAGACTGGCATGGGCTGGACAGTTTGACTGAAAACTGGTAAGCTGGGGAGCTGCACCAGGTTTTAATTTGATTTGGCATGGTTCTGGATGTCCTTCCTAATGCCAACTAATCCAAGAGTCTAGTGAGTGCTTTTTATGTGCCACCAGCATGGCTGCCAGTTACAAAACACCAGCATTGGTCACGACTGTGATCTCACTTAACTTGACAGGTCTTCTCAAGCACGGTATATTGCTAAAGGTCTCTGTCACTTGTCACTGCCTCTGTGAGGCCCAAAATTCAAAGGGTACTTTTTACGTGCCTCCAGCACAGGTGCCAGTTATGTGACACTGGCATCAGCCATGACTACTTCAATAATATGTATTTGTCTAACCTATGCTTGCAGGGAAAAATTGATATAGAATGAAGAAAAAAAAGTATTAAAAATTATAGCTTTTCATTTGTTTATTCTTGAGCTAGAATATTATTTTCTCAAAAATTGTCATGTCAGGTTATTTATTATAAGTTGTTTCTAATTTAATTTAATCCCCTTTTAGACAATTAAATGCTACCTAATTTCTGTTTCTGGCCTTAACTCTTAAAATCCTGTTATAAATATCTATCATCATCATCATCATCATTGTTTAATGTCCACTTTCCATGCTAGTATGGTTTGGACAATTTGACTGAAGACTGGCAAACCAGATAGCTGCACCAGGCTCCAATCTGATCTGGCAGAATTTCTACTGCTGGATGCCTTCCTAATGCCAACCACTCCGAGAGTGTAGTGGGTGCTTTTACGTGCCACCGACATGAGGGCCAGTTAGGCAGTATTGGCAACGGCCATACTCAAATGATGTTTTTTATGTGCCACCTGCACAGGGGTCAGTCCAGCGGCACTGGCAAAGACCTCGCTTGAATGTTTTTTCATGTGCCACTGGCACAAGTACCAGTAAGGCAATGCTGGTAACAATCACGCTTGAATGGTGCTTTTTACGTTCCACCGGCATGGAAGTCAGTTTGCTGCTCTGGCAACGATCTATATTTATGTATATGTAAACCTCCTCATCCTGCTAGAAACTAGACATTTTGAGGAAATGCAGTTCAATATAAAAAAAATTTGTAATAAATAACTATTGTATGATTTTGGATGAAGTTTGCAAATGTGGTTTTCAGCTATTGTTGCTGATTTTTACCTCTTGCCATATCACTTTCACCTGCCCCAAGCTGGTTGAAAACTGGTTAATTGATACCTGGATTGATTTCTTGTCTCAGAACTAAATTTGTGTTTGAGATAATCTCTGTAACTTGGACGCTGCACAACTCTCATTAGATAAAGCATTCCAAAATATATCTTCATTTCCTCCATTCAAATGTTTTGTAAGGCTCTATAATTTAGTGTTATTTACTGTTTTTACAATAATTACATTATCATAATCTCATTAGTATGACAAGATGCTACATTTAAAAGTAAATTATTGTTTTGTTTTTAAATCTGTATCGTTCATTTATGAAAGCATCAATGCAATATTGGTTATATAATTATTCCTCTCCTACTCAAAATCTATAAATCCTAATAACTTAACTGACACTGAAATATCACCCTAATTATTGTTTTTAGAAATCCAAGCTGTCTTTAATTAAATCATGAATAAATGAATAACGATAAATATATCATTAATGAATAGTATCACTGGATTCAAACATACTGCTTGATGTATTAACCACGATTAAGCTTGAAAATCAAAGGAATGAAAGTCCAGAGAAATTCACTCAATAAAATGCAAAAGCATAAGCACAGACATTGCAAACTGAGGTTAAACTTTGATTCTCACACGGAAGAGTGCTTAGATACTGTTTTTCATTTCCTTTTCAACACTATTTGAATTGCTATTACATACAGTTTGGGACATGGCAACAATAGTTACTTGTGGGATAGGACTTTAAGACTTAATATATTTGCATAATCTGCTATTGTGTGAAGGACATTACCAGCTTTATGAAATTGAATATATGTTAGCACTAAGTGGACAAATCTCAAAATTTGTTTTTCCTCTTATCTTTTCTTTCACACAGTCTATATATGATATAATAATAATAATAATAAAATTATTGTGTGTAGTGCTCAAGTGCACTACAACTTATCAAAGGTGCATCTGAAGTACATAGAATTATGCACAAATATCAGGAAAGTGAACAGTGTATGATTCATGATATACATGTGTGCATGCATTTGGAGTGGGGGGAATATCAGGTGTAGTGTTGGTGAATTTCAGGAAGCATGGAGGTTTTAAAGGATGTAATGTCTCAGCAGCTAACAACTATTGCAGGTAGTTTGTTCCATGCTTCAGCAAAAATGGGTGTGAAAAAATGTTTCTGAAAGCCATGGGAGCTGTGTTATTTTCTGACTTTGTAGGCATGCCCACATGTGTTAGACACATGGAATTCATAAAGGTGCTCAAGGTTGTTGTTGGCATGATGGCTAATAATTTTGTGGATGTTTACCAAGTCAGTTACCAGACATTGGAGCTTCAGTGTATCCATGCTCAGGTGTTCAGAGTATGGTAGATGCCCGATGGAAGGTATTCGCTTGGTTTTATGTTTCTGAACAGTTTCCAGGAGGTCAATGTTCTGAGCAAGAATGGGGGTTCCAGACTGGTGATGCAAATTCCAAGTGTGGCTGCACCATAGCCATATGCAGATTTAAATAAATAGCTGGAGAGCAGCTGACAAAGGTGTTGCTGAGTGATGCCGAGACACCCTCGGCCTTCTTGACAATTTTAGAAGCTTTGTCCAGCACAAATCACTGCTGACAGTAATGCCCACCTCATGTTCACAAGAAGACTTCTTGATATTAGTGTTGTGGAGGGAGTATGTGGATGCTGGTTTATTCCTCCCGAAATGCATGGTGATATACTTGTCCACAGCCAGCTTGAATTGCCAGTCTGTAATCCATTGCTGTATTGTGTCCAGGTTCGACTGCAGAGTGCATAAAATATTTGGGGACAGATTTATGTTTATAAAAAGAAAACAGATATATAATAACAGATAATAACTTTATTTCTCAAAAAATGCTATGCGGATAAAAATAAACCTTCTTTTCAATAATGTTATCCAATAAAGCCACCTTCAGCTTCAGTAACTGCTTCTATATGAGTTCTAAATCATCTACATGCTCAAATCAAGTGGACTTGGTTCTTTTTGGACATTACTCTGACTATGGCAGCTTTCAAAGAATGTTATGGGAATGTTCATTGATATTTCTCTCAACAACGCTCCAATGGATTGAGATCTGGGGAATTAGGAGGCTAAATGTTAAGAGTTATGTGATCATGAAAATTTTCAACCATCCATTCCTGTGTTACTAGAGCCATGTGTGATAGTACAAAGTCTTACTGAAACACACATAGCCTTCCATTGCATACACTGTCTATCCAGGGCTTAACAATTATTTCCAAGATCTCAATGTAGGCGGCAGAGTTAACTCTAAAGCTTTGTCAAAAGAAGTAAGGAGGCACCACATGTCCTTCATGGCTGATAACCCCTAAAACCATGACAGTTGCACGAAATTTTGTATGCATAACACTTGGAACTTCAGAAGGGTCTGCACATAACCATCTGTCATTTCTTCTATTAACTTTTTGATCTTGGATCTTAGTTTTTCTCATTTGAGAAAAACCAAATCAAATCTTCTTCTGCTGGATTTTTCAGTTTGTTTTAGAGCATTTTAGATCTGATGTAGTGATTTTCTTTTGCTTTTTCCGACAAATTGACCTTTCCTTGTCATTTCCTGATGTCTTCGTGGACAACATTTCTGACTGTTCCTTCTGACGCATGAAGATCTTTTGCAATTGACCTCATGGACTTTCTAGGATTGTAATCAATGCTCTGTTGAACTTGTTGGATAAATTCAGGTGTTCTGATGATTTCAGAGGAATTCAGAATGCTTTTTATGCTTTGAAACTGGTGATACATTTCCATCTTCAGTCTCTAGCTCCTTACAAACTTTGTAGACAAAAATCTGGCAACTTTTAAAAATGAGATATTTCTAAATCACTATGCTCAACCTTTATAACCACAATAACAGAATGCCCCTTCATTTCTTGAATAAGCTGAGGGTCTGCCATTATTATTTTCTGAAACAAAGATTATATAGAGTTAACAAAAAAAATGCAGCAATGACACAAACATGGTATGTCCTCAAATACCTTATACACTCTGTGTATTGTTCAGAATCTGTCCTTTTTATTTCAAGGTATAGCTTGATGTCGTCTGCATATTTCAGCACTGTGGCATTCTTTAAGTTAGCATCTATGTCATTAATGTATGCAACAAACAAAAGGGAAACCAAGAACAGATCCCTGTGGCATACCAGATGACATACGATGAAGGATGCTGTCTTAGAACTGTGACTACCTCTTTTCAGCTGAGAATGAAGGACTCTGACCAGTTAAAAACATAATCTTTCACACCCATTACAGAGTCTTTTGTGTGGCACAGAATTAAAAGCTTTAGCAAAGTCAAGGTAAACAACATCCACCCATGAGCCACCATCAGTGACCTGGGTGATGTCTTCAAGAAACTTGATAAGTTGATCGCAGCAGCTGGAGTTAGGGATAAATCCAAATTGTGAGGGCCAGAGAAGGCTGTGAGAATTCCAGAAGTTCCAGAGATTTCTTTGACACTGGATTCCATCAGTTTGCCAATGCAGCTAGTAAGACTGACTATAGTTGACAGGCAATGTGTGGTCATCCTTTTTGAACAAGCAATGACACTGACAGTTTTCCACTGCTCTGGAATAGCACCGTTGTTAAGACAGAATTGAAAGAAGAGTGAAAGCTACTGCAGAAGAAAGTACCCACATCTTTTGCGAAGCATGTACATAACACCATCAAGACTAAGAGAGGCATAGTTGAGATTTTTCTTATGGTGACGTTGCATTGCAAGCGTAAATTCCATAGCTGTTATAGAATTTGATGTCAGAGGTGGCGGAGATGGTACATTTTGGTTTTCAATGGTAAAAACGCCTGCATAGCATTCAGCAATGAGTTCTGCACATTCTTTAAGGTCATCAGTAATCTGGCTTGTGTGGGGATTGCGAAGGGGACCAACTGGAGAGTGAGGTCTCAGCTTTGAATGCACATATTTCCAGAACACATTATTGTTAGGCAGACATCTAAACTTGCTCTAGATTTTTTTTTTTTTTGTGACCACCATGTAGCAACTACATGAAATTTTGCACAACGGGAGAGAATGAATAACAACCACGCAAACTCATCAAGTGTGAAAAGTGCGCATTAATGAGTTATCATGCTTTTAATATTTTATAATTATGTCTGTTGCTCTCTTGGGAAACTAGGCCAATGGCTTGTGTAATTAGACTACTTTTTTGTTATGAAGGAAAGATTGTGATGTACAGAATGTTGAAACAAATCTGATTTTAGAATAAATAAGATTTTGAACTTAAATTTACATATTATTAGAGGGTCTTTTTCTTGGTTTTTACTTGAAATATTTTCATTTACTGAGACCCATTTGCAAACCATTTAAATTAAATGGGAAGTGGGTTATGAAGGGTAAATTTTGTCTGACCTCTGAAGCATGTCAAATGTTAAGAAATACATTTAGTAATCTTTAAAAATAATAAAGATGATGATGATGATAATAATGACAATAATACTTGTAATATTAACAAGACCAAAGAAACTCATCATTTTTCTCTCGTCTCCCTCATCCCTTACACTTTTTTCTTCTGCCCTCAGCCTCTTCTCTCATACCCATACCTCTATCTCTCATGCTCTCTCTCAATTTCTTGAATGCATGCATACACACGCACATACACATACATGCACACAGACACCCCCTCTCTCTCACTCCACATCTCTTCATTCCAAACAAAATTTTGAGAAATGATGAAAGTATCCACACATGTAATATTGGTACCAATCTGCTTTACTATAAGTAACTTCGACGTTTGGCATATGTGACATAAAAGAGTTATTGATATCCATTTTCAGCTTGTCTTCATTAATAATACTTTATGTTGGTAGCTTATTAATGATTGCATAAATTGATTCAAATAAATTCAAAGGTCCCAAAACAGTTTGTTATATGACCAGGTTGCATAGTCCATGTACAACATGTTGAATGCACTTCATACTTACATCTGGCCATCATTTCAAAGCTAATTGTGTCTAAGATCATATACATTTTCAGTTACTGCAGGATGAAAACTTTACTATAGAGGTAAATGTCTGTAAAAAAAAATATATTGTGGGTTTAAATATGTGAATTCACTACCACTTTTGTACTCACTGGAGAAGGGACAAACTATACTTGTAATGAGTTACAGTTGGAATTGATGCATGAATGCGAAAACAAATGAAATTGAAATTTACAGATAATCCAAGTGAACATTCGCATTTGAGGTGAGCTCTCACACCTCTAGTCTTCTTCCTCACTGTCTGTATCATCTTCATCACTTTCCACATCAGTTCCTACTTGAGATAAATTTTGGCAATTAATACATCTACACAGATCTGTGCAGGTTACCTTGTGCTGTCAACATGAGCACCAATCCTTTCTTTCACCTTTGGATTACTCAGCTATTCTTCTTGCAACTGCATTAAGTAAGCTCAAGCAGAGCACTTGGTGCAGGTGGAAGGTCACCCCACACTACCTCTTTAGTGGTATCTGTTACTTTCCATCCATGGTTGTGTGGGCTGGGGATACTGAGAAACTGTTCAAGACATCTGGTATGTACTCCTGCTTGGTAGTTTGCCCTCTTCAGATGTTTCACCATGGCATCATGTGTGGGAGGCATGTTCATCTCTGCTTTAGTCCCCATCAAGAAATTGTTATACCATGCTGTATGTACCAGACCATCTTCTACAGAGAATGTTGCACCAAATTGTTAAAAGGCTACTTGAAAATCAACAGATTCAGTTATGAGCTTCATGGCTTTCTTCTTAGACTGGCCATAGAAACAGCTTGTTGAGTCACAGCCTGTAAAACAGTGAAGGCTGATGAGGGCATCTGCAACACTGTCTCTGAGATGATTTCATATAGCTGTTTGACAAAGTGTATGCTTGTTGTTGCCTCTACCAGTGTGAAAGAGTAGCTGGGCCTGGATTTGATGAGCCTTTGCTATACCAATAACGAAAACATCATTGTCTGTGCTCTTTATAATGGTTGTTGGTGTACTACTTGAAGCCAAAGGGAGAAATGCAGCAGCATATTGACAATGCAAGAACAGCCTGGTGTCTGCTTCTTCATGGTTGCATTCAAGTTCCTTCACAGCTTGTATCTTGACCGTGCCATCTACATTCTGCAGCAAATGACATTCTTCATCATGAGCCATGACAACTTTGACATCAAGAAGCAAGGTTGGGTGTTCTTGCCACATCTTGACGAAGAACCTTCCAGTTCCACATTTCTTTTGCATACATCGTCAAATTCAACAAGCCATTCTACTTTTTCTGCGATGACACTTTCTGGATGATTTTTAAATTCTTTCCACAATGTAGCACACTCTTTGAACTTGTTGAAACTTTCCTCTGAAAATGGGAGAACTCTTCTGTGAGTCTTAATCACATGCTTATAACAAAATCCTGAAGATTTCCCCTCAGAATCATCTGCATCAGAAGACAACAAACATAACATGTGTGCCACCTTCTTGTGCTGTGTGTGGTGAATACAATGAGGCATATGATTGGTTGACATAGGAATCATCTTCCAAAATGCAAATTAAATGACCATGCTGGTTGGTTTACGATTATTCTAAAAAGTTAATTGTTTTTCACACATTTTCTCAATTTTCTATAAAATGTGCAACTTTTACGCTTATCAAGTTTGATGGATGACTTTTATTATATTTCTAAATAATACGTGAGAATTTGAGGTAGTTGCCTGATGGTGGTCTCAAAAAGTCGGCGTTTAGGGATTTGCATGTCAACCTATGTCAGGGTTGGTTGCTATACGCTGTTCAAATTCAAGCACTGCCCTTTTTGTTACCTGCTTGAGGTGGTTGGATGATTTATTGCACTTTTTTCTATTTATATCTTATTTATGCAGTTTGTATTCCCATTCAGCGTTGCAATGTTCTTTCCCGGCAAGTCAGACTGCTGCAGTCTTCCAAATTGCACTTTTGGGGTGTTTTTTGTGCCTATGCAGTACTGATACTGCGCATGCTGTCCATATTGAATTCATATGCTGCCCATATTGAAAACAACTCCAAGTAGAAGTGTTGACATGGTCATACATATATTGCAGAAAAATACTTCTTGTTGTGATTGGTTCAAATCAACAGAAGGAATTGCTGGAAAGTTTGAATGAATGTAGATCATCACACCACCACCACCATGATTAATGCAGCCTTTGCAAAACAAGATGTAGCCAACTATGCTGAAAACTCCATCACAGATTAAAGAATGTGCCCATGTTTCCATGACTGTAATGAAATTGAGGTCAATACTTTTGACATAAGAATCAAAAATATGTATCGTGTTGCACAAACTACGAGCATTTAAGGACAACAATTTGTACCTAGATTTCAGTTTATGATGATGTGTAGGGGATGGCAAATTGTTCTGATTTAGTTTCCCACAGTTTTTTCATTGGCAGCTATTGTGGGTACAGTGTGTTCTGACCAGCTGGTATCTCTTTTCCATGTTTCACCAGCCTTAATAAACTTCCATATCTGCCCATCATCACGTAGGCTGAAGCTTTCATGTTGTGCTGAGTTGTAATTTAAGGAAGCTGTAGCACATAACTTTGGACTTACATCAGGTGGTAGGCCAGAGCATGTTCTAAAGGTAATCCTATTTTCACACCTAGCTTTATCAGAGGCTAAAAGGTATGAAAGTGCCTCAGTAGAGTTTGAAAAAGACAGCCTGATTAGTCTGGGTTTCAAACCTGTTTGGCAAAGGTGGAGAGCACCCTTCGGAGGAGTACAGCTTAGGTCTTTGGATGAGCTGGTGGCAAATGCCAGAAGGTCAGCTATGTTCTCTGATACACCAATGGCAATTACTTCATGGTTGACAGATTCAGTGGCTTTGTCGATGCATCTAGATTCGGCAAGAGCTACAGTGAGATTTTTTAACCAGGCATACCAATAAGATCCCTCATTGTGGGGTTCCACATGAATGCTTAAAGCAGAAATCATTTGTTGTATTTCTGCAAACTCTGTATTGATGGTCAATTTTTGTTGTTGTTCTTCTTCAATAGGAATGGTAGGGGAAGACACAGACATCAGTTGTTGTTGAGAGGTGGTGGGAGAGGAAGACATAGGATGATGTTCTTCAACAGGAGTGGTAGTGGAAGCCATGGTGGTCGGTTTTTGCAGTTGTTCAGTAGCAATGGTAAAGGAAAACACAAGTGTTTTTGTTGTTGCTGTTCAACAGCAATGGTAGAGGCAGATACACAAGCCAGGCACTGAAAGGACCTATTGTTCTACCTGTCAGTCTATATATACATAAAGACTAGATTTGGGAATAAACCCCACTTCCATGGAAAATATATTTTGTGATAAATTTTGTTTTGGAAATTCATGTGTTTCAGAGATGTAATTCAGAAACAATATTTCAAAAGCAAAATTTAGAAATACAATAGCTACAGCAGGTTGTTTATGCAGAAATAAAGTGAAGGCAGCTGGGAAAAAAAAAGGGAAATATTAACATGTTTAAAAAAAAAAATTTTTTTTTGGCAGAATTGTATGCTCTAATTTCCTAAAATAGAAATATGTAGAAATTCTTGAAAAAGAAAAATTTCAAGGATGCCAAAACAAACCTACACACAAGTGTGTGTGTGTACACACTGTCTCTACTAATATTTTATATATAAGTATGTGTGTGTGTTACTATCTCCTAATTTCGTTATCTCATAATCACATGTCTGATCATAAGGGAAATATTCACTTGCCTAGAAACAGGTGAGAATTGCTAACAGGAAGGGCATCCTGCCATAGTAAATATGCTCCAATAAAGTTCCATTTGACCCATGTGTTCATGGAAAAGTGTATGTTAAATTAATGGTTTTATATATATTTTCCAAATTAGTTACCATACACAGAACTCAGTATCAATACTAAATACAATCTCTTTAAGACATAGCTTATATGTTTGATGTAAATGATGTCGAGGAGATGTATGTAACTCTTGGTATTTTGTTTTTTCTTTTGTGTGTGTGAGTGTATACTACATTGTTGAATGTGATGGTTAGATGTATTTTGATATTAGTTGAATTGTGGTGTTATGAGTAAGAAGGGAAATAGATTTCTTAGGTATCACCTTAAGGCTGTTGTTGTGGAGCTAGATTTCTTAGTGATTTAAGCAGGGTTGTGTATACTTTTTAGAATCTTTAGTCTACAAATTGCAAAATAGACTTGTTGTACTGGTGCCCACCCACTAAAACTACCTTTGATGCTTTCTGAAGTGGTTGGCACTGGAAAAGCATAAAGTCATAGAAACCATACCAAAACTGAAACATTAGAGCATGCCACAATTCTCAGACTCATGATTCTGTCACAATCAAATGTAAAAGGATGATGATGATGATGTGTGTGTATCTTTGTAGCACAGCTATAGTTGCTATTTCTATGTTTCTTCATATTTATTCTGGACATAATGCCATTTTACTAACTGCAAATGCAGTGACCAAAATATTTTTGTCTATAACCTCAAGATATCTAAATAACCTTCTTGTAAATATCTGACCATATCATGATATTCAAATGTCATGCCAAATAAGTAGATATTCTCCGATCTTGCTTCCCTTTCTACAAGAACTGGTGGCAATTTATTGTTCATTGACACACATTGGATTCTATTTATTTTTACTGACTGATAATTGAAACTCTCTTTCGCTAACTCATGTTAATTAGATATTAATTGGTCAAATTTCACAAATTTGAAATTGTTTTAGATAAATATTCTATAAAATATTTATATCATGCGGATAATTTCTGTTAGTTTGAAATAAATTATTTATAAATATATTGTTCTTTTATATTATGCTAATTGTTCTGTGGCTGACTGGTTAGTCATGTAAATGCTAAAATAAATTAATGATGCCAGCAAAAAAAAAAAAAAGACTGATAAACACAGGAAGTAATCTACTGCCATTGTAGTGTTCTTGGATTGTTAAATAATTGACATATTTTAAGACCTCATTCTGTTTAATCTCTTTGATACCATCCTACCTAAGTATGCTTCTAGTTTTATCAATAAAAACTCTCCATTTTAACCCTTAAACTGCAAAATTAAATTTCATGGTTATTCCAGTAATGATGTTAAATGTTTGCCAAAAGTAGAATTGATATTCTCTACAAGTCATGTTGCCTCAAGTAAACTTGACAGAGCTCAACAAAAAATTAGTTTCAAAACATGACATTCCTCTACAAAGGATAATGAAATTTTGAGTAGATCTAGATCTGATTTCCATAATGACAGGGTTCAAGTGTTTTCATCTAAATTAAAACCTTCTGAAATAATCTTTTTAATGCAGGAACTTTTTGTTACATTACTACATCCCTCCACCCACCAAAAAATTCTTTATTTTCTAAATTTAATTGAAATACTTAAGTGATGTCTTTTGTTAGAAATATTGTCACAAATGGTTTTGACTCAAAACATTCAGCATTTTAAAATTTTGATTTCTTTTCACAGAATACTTTGTTGACTCCAAGCAATATTCTTTCATCCCTTTGTATTGTCAAACTTGAAGTATTCAGTGCAAGAACCACTTCCATTACTGTGAAACTGGTTTTCAACCTTTTGTAACTTAGTATCCCCTTTCACCAAGTAATATTTACAAATTTTTACACCCAGTTCCCCATGTTTTACAACAATAACATTTGCTGCTGCTGCTAATAATAATGATAAAAATAATAATAAATGAATAACTCAAATTTCCCAGAAAACTGTTTTATTGGAGACATGCTCAGAAACTACTTCATTGGGGACAGTGACGAGTTCTGAGATTGTCGCATAACCAGCCCATTTAAAAGTGCCCTTCAATTGTCGGGCAATATGCTGTGCTTGAGAAGACCTATTGATTCAAGTGAGACTATAGTCGATGCCAGTGCCACTTGACTGGCACCCATGTCAGTGGCACATGAAAAGCACCATTCAGGCGTGGCTAATGCCAGTGGAACATAAAAAGCACCATTCAAGCATGGTCGATGCCAGTGCTGCCTGACTGGCTCCTATGCTGGTGGCACGTAAAAAGCACCAGGGCATCCAGCTGTAGAAACTTTGCCAGATCAGATTGGAACCTGGTGCAGCCTCATGGCTTGCCAGTCCTCAGTCAAACCACCCAACTCATGCCAACATGGAAAGTGGATATTAAATAATTTGGATGATAAGTATCATAGAAATCCCTGTGTGGCCCATAGCAGGTTATTGTTCATTTTTGCAGTATTTGATGGACCAAGTGAAATGTTTAACAACATAAGTAAAGTAAAACATAAAATAAAGAAAAGCTAATTTTGTGTAAATCTTTTTCTTTTTTTTGCATAATTCCTTCTGGCATGCGTCTCTTTTTAGATATTTGCATGAACTAAAATAGTGACCCCTATGTTAAATTTTTATGGAAATTACTAGGAGTGAGGGCATGTAGTGAAATTAGATTGAACCTCGTGCATCATCAATCATTTTTGTTCATTGATAATACAATAATATTCTACTCAAAATTTTTTCTTTTCCTTTTTTTTGAAAATGTGTTTAAAATATAAAATTTGGACCTGCTCTAAATATTTTGTTTCTAAAATTCACCCTTCCCTCCAAGTACCTAGAATCTCACCCCCCACTCAACCTTCAAGGAAACACTATTACCCAACTTAAGATCAGTTATTATAATACATCTGTTTACTTAAGCTGTTTGCCTTTCAGAACATCTCTGCTCTCATTAATGTAGATCATCATAATGTAAAGAAAAAATAATGTAAAAGAAAGACAATCCAACAAATCAATGAATCTCTTTAGAAAGCTGATAAGCTTTTTAGATAGGTTACAAATTGATTGAAGACAAGACTATAACTCATTGTGCTGTCCTCCATATTGTTTCCCTTGAACTTCATGTTATGTTTACATTATCAATTCATATAGTGTGTTCTTCCATTTTTTTTATTGATTGGAAAATGAAAATTGTTTTATCAGTCATACGTTTTTTTTTATCTAAATCAGTTCAAATAGACATGTATGTCTCCCTCCTCCACTTATTCAGTCTGTCACAAATAATAGAATTTACTCTGACTATATTAATATAATATTACATACAGCGACAGTTTTTATCAGATATTTTAATGTAAATGTTGTCTGACATTTTCACTACATCAGCTCAGAGGAAAAAGTAATCAACAAGATTTGACAGTGATGTTTGTAGACCAAGTTGGATCCAAGATCTTTTCATATTCTCTACATAAGATTCTTCAGCTTCACATATTCCTTTAGACTACAGATGAGTAAGCCAATAAAGGAGTTTCTATGTAGTCACCCAACTTGTTAAGAGTTAGATGTCACTCAAATTACACCCTACTATTTTAAAATGGATAATGTAGTCCTTGATTCTGTTTTGTTTTGTGTTTTAATTTGGTTTGGGTGAAGGATTTGTGCTATAGCTTTTGCAGGACTTCAGACTTGTGAGATTGATTCTATATATATTCTACCTAAACTGTTGTGGGTTGAGATTTGTGGAAAAGACATGTGCAAAGAGGACATCTAGAGGGTTTGGTGGAGTTGGATGCAATATATGTGATGGGAGAAGAGAAGAATGAATCGAAAGTGTTTGAGAGGTAGAATGAAACCAGTCAGATCTAAAGACCTGAGGTCATTATAGTAACAGCAGAAAAGACTGGGAGATGTGATGGTACATTTGGGACAGCACGAAGATTGGAGTGTGTTTGTAAGTGACTTCATACCAGTTAGGTGAGTGGCTTTTCTCTGGACAGAGAGCAGCACCATCTCAGATGAGGGAGAGGTATATTATTATGTAGACCGCTTATACTTGAAGTAGTCAGGAGAGATTCTCAGTGATAGCAATGGCTCCAGTTGCATGTTAGTCATGTTTAAAGGGAGTGAGTTGTGATAGAGTTTTCTTGATGTGTACAGAATATAGAAGGTTAGGAGGCATCAGGGTAAAGACCCCCTTCAGTCAGGAATGCCCATGGGATTGCACCTAGAAAGTTGCCATCTGAGGCACAAGTCCGGGCAATGTTGTTTGTGGAAGACCAGCAGTTACCCTTGCATACCAGCCTTCTCTACTCACACCTATGATTTTATCCAAGGGGAAGGCAAAGGCCAATACAGCTTGGCACCAATGACATCACAACTCATTTCTACAGCTGAGTGAACTGGAGCAACGTGAAATAAAGTGTCTTGCTCAAGAACACAACACACAGCCCAGTCTGGGAATCGAACTCACTACCTCATGATTGTGATCCTGATACTCTAACCACTGAGCCATGTGCCCTCACTTAAGGAGGACCAGAGGGAAATATTATCTGTACAGGAACGGGTGTTGTTGGAGATGATGCCAAGTAAATCATTAATGTAATGGAAGAAGAGCGTGAGGGACAAAACTGAATGCAGGGTTATTATAGTGTGGGTCAGAGAGAGTTGTATCAGCAAGTCTTACAACGAAACGCTCCCAATCCAAGAAATATGGGTGAAGCACTTGTAAGGGCAGTTTTGACTGGAGAATCATGTCAGAAACAGTCAAAAACTTTGTTGTTGAGAAGAGAACAATACTACTTTTAACCAAATTTCTCAAAAATAACAACCTACTGGTGAATGATATGGGAAAGTAGGTCATAAGTCAATTTGGTTATATGAAAGCTGTAGCAGTGATTATTAAAGAGGGAGAATGATGAAAGGTGTTAGAGAAAGATATTGTAATTGGCTGTCTCTGTTGCCTTTGTGTTGTTTGAAGTGAATATGATGGGAGAGTGTTTGGGAGATATGCAATAGGTTGCCTCTGATCATAGCTCTTTTTAATCGGGGCTAACGTGAGGGTAAAAAAGGGGGTAAATGATTACTTTATAAATTTTAACACTTACAGCAAATTTGGGAGATATGCAGTAGGTTGCCTCTGACCATGGCTCTTTTCAATCAGGGCTAACGTGAGGTTAAAAAAGAGGGTAAATGATTATAAATTTTAACACTTACAGCAAATTTGGGAGATATGCAATAGGTTGCCTCTGATCATGGCTCTTTTCAATCAGGGCTAACGTGAGGTTAAAAAAGATGGTAAATGATTACTTTATAAATTTTAACATTTACAGCAAATTTGGGAGATATGCAATAGGTTGCCTCTGACCTTGGCTCTTTTCAATCAGGGCTAACGTGAGGTTAAAAAAGATGGTAAATGATTACTTTATAAATTTTAACATTTACAGCAAATTTGGGAGATATGCAATAGGTTGCCTCTGACCTTGGCTCTTTTCAATCAGGGCTAACGTGAGGTTAAAGAAGAGGGTAAATGATTACTTTATAAATTTTAACACTTACAGCAAATTTCTACTTGGTGAATAATTTAATAGCCCTGTCTTTGATTGCTTTCTACACAAATGCAAGTTAAATGTTTTCTAAATTTATTCTATTTTCAATTTTCAAATTATTTACTTTCGATTCATTTTTTATATTACTACTGTTTTTATAATTTTTCCCAATTACAGGATGACGATGCTGATCCAATATTAAGCAGCTTTTCTCAGCTAAAAGATGTGCTTAACACAGTGGCAGGTAAGTCTGTCTTTTGTATTGAGCAGATCTTTGAGGACAATAACAATTTATTCATTTCATCTCATTTTGTATTATCTCATCCATCAAGCTAAGCTGAACATTATATACAAACTGATACTAATTATTTTATGTGGACTCTTTGATCTTCCTCCTGCCACCTTCTGTTACAAGCTAATGATGGAATCTCTACAGAGTCATTCAACCTGCTAGAAATGGCAGCTAAATCTCCCTCAATAAATTTTTTATAAATATAATTTTAAAAATTGCACTTCTGGTTCTAGTCACTCTATATATAAAATACTTAGCAACTTTTTGAAGCTTCTTTTTTTGTATATTTACTAGAAAAATTCAAGACTAATGTTAGTCATTGATTTTAATGTGTATTTATTTTCTCAATTTAAATTTTAAATATTTTGTATATCACCATCTAATGTCTGTTTTCCATACTGGCATGGATTGGACTGCTAACACCTACTATGCTGTTAATATAATTTTACTGTAACTTCATAATTTTAATCTTCCAAAGGGCAATATATGATGGCCATGTAGTTTAAGATGTTGAGCACTTTATTGATGATTCACTGGGTCAAACCCTCTCATTGTATTGTGTTTAGTTGGGAATTATGTATCTATATTCCTCTTATAAATATGTGTTTGGAGGAACAATCAAATGTAAAACAATTGTTTAAAGAAAACACATAAATGTCTTCACTTTCAAACATTTCCAGTCCTTCTTAATCTATATATATAATAAAAAAGAAAGAATAATAATAGACAGGTGTAAATAGGCAAAATACCCACTGGTTGTTACATTTGAAAGTCTGAATGGTCAACTGGAGATCTATTCTGTCACCCACCAGTGGATTCTCACTGAGAAGTTTGGTGAAAGCAATGTTGTTACTCTAGATATTAGCAATACCATTGACTGTGTCTGGTATGCAAATCTTTTATCAAAATTTCTCACCTATAGATTCCACACATCTCTCGTCTCTTTGATTAGCAGTTTCTTATCAGATTGTACTATTGTGGCATGGGTTTATGGTGCACTTTCTACCCCACTGCCACCAACTTATATTTTGTTCCTCATTCTCTTCAATAACCTACTTGGCTCACTTCCAAAAATGTCCAATTTTACACAGTTGATATGAACTTTTAGTCCTCCAAAACCTTCTCTATTTATGCATCATCCACATGCAACCTAAACGCTGCACACCACACCTGCAGTGATTCCATTAATGGAGTCCTTGAGAGCATCATCCTGTGAGACCATATCAAGCTTGTCTCTTTTAACAGCACAAAAAAAAAACTCATGCTCATCCTATCAAGAAAACACCACTCCCATCACAGTTTTCCTTTAAACATGAGCAGCACTCAACTATAAATCTCATGGTTAATCCAAATCACTGAAGATCTCTATTGGTGAAAGGACATCTTTAGCATAGCTTGGAACATATTCCCAAAACTAACCTTTCTCTTTAGAATCAGAAGATATTTTTCCAACAGCTGTTGACACCCTACAAGGCTCAGGCAAGGCCCACATCTGGGATTGTGCTGCTATTAGGCATGTTGACGTACTGGATTCTATCCAGGTAAGGGTCTCTTGACTCAGTCGCTCTCCATTACTAATGGAAACACTTTAGCCTCTTCCCAGAGCTGGTTGGTCTCATACCTCCATTACCCAGGCACCCCTGTCCCGCTAATTTCTCTACCTTTTGGTACCCATTCTTTCCTTGCACTAATTGCTATGCTTAGTCCTTCATCTCCAGTGCAACAGGCCTCTGGAATCTCCTCTCTACTCATGTCTTTCCTGCAATAATTGAAATACAACATTAATGGTATCAATTTCACCAGACTTTGAAGGACTGCATGGATCACGAGCCCTACCCCTTCCTCTAGACTTATATAAATGAAAAGAAAATTTATATTATATGTTCTTCTGTTAAAGAGTTGATTGGTAGACTTATTCTGTTGTTCTGTTTAATGCCACCACCACCCAACACCTTGAATGCTTTTAGTGCTGTCCCCTCTGTTGCAAGCCCTTGAGCCAGGACTCCAGTTTACAGATACTTTCTTCCTTCCTTGTCACCATTCTTCAGGGCCCTGTAAAGAATTACAGGTATTGCCTTCCTTCTTGCCAATGATGGAATCCCTGCGGGGCACATGATCTGTTAGTAATAGTTCCCTCAAATCACACCATATCTTTCATAATTAGGAACACATTAGATAGTGTAGGTCTAGGTGCCTAACACCACATGGAATGGTCATGGCTAGAATACCTTTGATCATAGACCTGCTTGATCAGAGTTGAACTGTGACTAACAAACTAGAGAAGATTACATAACAAAATGTGTAAGAGTCCTATCTCTCTGGAATGTTTCTAAGCATCAAATCATATGAAATTTCTGCATATTTTTATTTTTAGATTTGGGTGATCTAGAACCAAATACATTTTTAAGTCCATTCCTTGGAGTAATCAGATCAGAAGATACAACAGGGCCAATCACTGGACTTGCTCTCACCTCTGTCAACAAATTTATCTCCTATGGATTGATTGGTAAGTAACTGTTTTTATTTCATTTTGATTTCAGATTTATCAAATTGTTTGTTCCAAGCTTTTAAGCACCACTCTTAAAAAGATAACTGTTTCTGGGGCAGTAGCATTTAGAAGGTAACAAGTCCACAAAACTATCATAATATGGACCATGAGTTACTGCACAAGACCATACTGACAGGAAGTATGGAGAGGATGAGAACAAGAAGTCACTTATTGTTAAAACATTTTTATAAAAGTCTTCCTTTTTTATGTTTTTTTTTCTTCATTCCCTTTCTCTTCAAATGATAGATATTTCTGCTTTTCATTGTATCTAACAGTATTTAACCTGTTAAATTCTTGTCTTGTTTTAGAGCCTTCCTGTAAAACAGCAGCGCCAGCCATAGAAAATATCGCTGATGCTGTAACACATGCTCGATTTGTTGGCACAGATCCTAGTTCGGATGAAGTTGTTCTTATGAAAATATTACATGTAAGGTTTTATATTTTCCTGTTATTGTTAAAAGGATGTAACATTTATCTGCCTTGTTATTGTGAATAATGAATTTATTTAATTTTATTTGTTTTTATCAGAAATATGTGTGTGTAAAGGGTTAGTCTTATAGAAGAAACCATTAGTGCTTGGGGCCACAATTAAATGCATCCAGTCCAGTGCACTCTTTGTAGTGGTTAGTGATCAAGTTGAGATGACATAGTCAAGAGGACTCTTTAACGTTGTGAAAATATCACAGCTTTACTAGTATCAGTGTCATATTAAATGTACTCAGTATTCTCGTGTAAAGCGGTTGGTGATAGGAAGAGCATTTAATAGTAGAAACCAAGCCAAGACTGAAACATACAAGGGAGATGTGATCTTCCCATTCATCCAGGAGGGTGGTAACTCCAAAGGACTGACTCAAACTGTGACGACCTGTCTAACTCATGGAAAGTGAATGATAATAATGATGATAGTCAGTAACATCACTAGTAGCCACTTATAGCTATATTTCATATGAGCCTACTTTACATTTCACCTACTCATAAGGCAAATACACAAGACATAAATTTTATGTCCATCAGGAAATGGCATACGGAGATGGTTGCGAGGAGTTACCCAACATGTCTCCTTAAAATCACCAGTCAATCTTTATCAAGGTGATCTGCTGGAGGGTCTTGTAAAAGTGGTTCTGCAAGTACCATGCAGTGATAATTAACCCAGAACTACATAATTGCAAAGCAAACTTCTTAACCACATACCTGCACTTTCTTTGTCGAGAACTTATCTTTTTCTATGGTGCTTACCTTACTATCTTACAGTTTAATTAAGATATTTCATATTCATTTCTCTTTCTAAATTATCTCATCATTATGAGAAAAATGATGTATTGACTCATATAAAAATTTTCAATACCTTAGTACATTACAACTAATACATTTAATTTGTTTTCATAATTACTATATCTTTGTAGGTACTTCGAACGTTGCTGCTGTCTCCAGCTGGAGTGCTACTTACAAATGAATCTGTCTGTGAAATCATGCAGTCTTGCTTCAGAATCTGTTTTGAGATGAGATTGAGTGGTAAGAAAATATGCATAGTTTATAACTATCTATTGCAAATCATCATTATCATTTTTCTTTTTCTCCCCTTTTCCATTTCTATTAGTGGTAGTCCACAATATTATATATGTTGTAAACTCATCACAAGCCAATTCTACTTTTACCATTGGTCCATATTCACGACAGAGTTAATAGCTTCATGCAGTCTAATATTTCATTTGACTTGCTCCTTGTTAATTTGTGAAATGCATGTCCTTTGCAAAGCTCTGCAACTTGATGTATGTGACTCAGTTAGTAGCCAGTTGTATATTTGGTCTCCTCATTGTTCTTGGTTTTATTTCTGTCATCAAGTATCTGTGTGTACATATATGTGGATGTGAATGTATATACATGTATGTGTGAGTGTGTTTAAGTGTGTTTGCAGGTCTTTTCATTAACACTGCTTGAGTAGCAGGGGTGTTGCTTATGATCTACACAAACAAATAAATCTCACAGCTATCTTCTAGTAGTGTCATGAGGTAATGAAATGCTGGTCGGTGTCTTAATGTTCAAGGACACAAACAGTGGTACAGTGATGAGGTAGAATGTTCATATTCTCTACATTTTCAGGACGTCTCCAAGAAACTGAGTGTCATCTTCTTTGACAGTCTCTTCCTTTTCCATTTAGAGTAATTGCCAACTTAAGAGATATCTGCACACATCATTGGCCAATCTACTTTTACCATTAGTTCCTATCTGTGGCAAGGTCAACATCTTTATTAAATTTTATATTACTTTTAGCTAAATCATCATTAAATTGTTAAATGAATGTCTTTCAAATACAATAAAGGAAAGGATTTCCAACCCAGGGCATGAAGTGGCATTTCAAGGAGTGTAACCAAGAAGGAAAGAGTATACTTCATTCATCTTCCTTATGATACCATATTTCTGTCTTTGTTCTAGTTATTTTGAAAATAATGAAGAATTTAGTCAAATATTTTTGCCATTACTAAGCTAGGATATAAGTCACCTTGAAATTTTGATGAATGGTTTTAATTTAGATTACTTAAAAACAGTAAGTATGTATCATAGAGCAAAGAGCAGTCTCAGGTAGGTTGGTTATCAGAAGAGTCAAAAACACTTTTCAGTATAAATTATTAACTTTTAACAAATGTTTTGTTCTTTTGAGCACACCAAGAACTTCTCCACTACTATACCTCTCTCAATCCCTGCATACACTGTGCATGTATCATTATTTTACCATCATTACTATTTAGTCACTTTTCACTCCATGCATCCATCATCGGTCACCTCCGACCCCTTAGCCACCATTGACTACATTCACTCCTTAACCCTGTCCAATATAATAAACACATGTTGTCTGTTCTTCCCTATCTCCCCCACTTATCATCCACTCAGCACTTGTTCTTCATTATACTCACCTCTCAACCACTCCTTGTCTTGCACGCTCCCATAGCAGATATGTGTTTGCATGCAGTAATGTTCCAACATGAAGAATCCTTAGAGTTTGTCCAAGCATTCAGTTTGTTATTTTCACTTGTCCTTTAAATTAAAAACTACTTTCTTAAGAGTGTAATATTTGAAGTGGTAACAATTGTCTACAATAAGTGTTATATAATTAAAGTAGGCAGACAGTCACCAAAATGTTGCCAGAATTATTATGTACAAAATATATTCTGCAAGTTGCAGTGTTTTGTTTGCTTTAAGTTGGTGGCAAAAATAGCAGAAACTTACATATTTCTAGCAAATGCTTATGTATGTAATGGCTCCAGTGAATAAGATATTGGATTACTAGCTCGTAGTGCTTGAATTTAAACCCACTCAAGATATTTTATTATATATTTTAGTAGTTTCCTAAACAATTGGGAAACAAAGCTTTCTCTCTATAAGACACTAATCTTATAGTGATAATTTTTCTCTCAAAATATATAGTATTTATTCCTTCTCAGTACATTTAACCCATTTGATCCCAACCTGAGACCAACCCTTGTTCTATGAGACAGATCTCTGTTTTAAGCTGAGCTAAATTGAAACTTGTCATCATAATTTCATGTTAACTTAATAATAAGAAAGTTATTTTACTAGATGCCTCACTATTTTCAAAATGAATTGAAACAAAGACAGTCTATTTCAAAAGAATTATGTTAATGAAAGGATTTAAGATGGTGAATTGGCAATTATTGTAGTGTTGGATAGAATGCCTTGCAGTATTTGTCTCAACTCTGCATTTTTAAGTTCAAATTCCATTGAGGTCAACTTTGCTTTTCATATTTTGGGGGGTCAATAAAAAAGTACCAGTCTAGAATGATGAATCGGTGCTACTGTTAAAATGGCAGGTGAGATATCTTGGCTCTTTATGCTGACCTTTCATATGGATAAACCATGGTGGCATTTAGAGTAGAGACTTGAATGCATGGATAGACAACTACCAGTCTTCCTCAAAAAACATAACCTCATCCTGCACCTTCATGTGCAGAAGCATGGTCAACAGTAACTGACTGAGGCCTCTACACGACATTTAGTTGTTGGAAATAGGTAACAGATCATTTGGAGAATGTTACCCATTTTAATTTAGTGTCCTATGCAGAAAAGATACCTGTCATCTACTTAACATTATTAAAGTAAGGGAAAAAAAAAACAGAAAGGAAGAATGAGACAGATCTGTGCATTAACCCTTAAAACTTTGGAAACTTTTATATTTTATGTTTACAAATTTGGGTGGAGAAATAAATTGCTGTTGTTTAGCCCCAGGTCAGCTCTAACTTAGCTGACCTATGATCAAAACCATTCCATTAAGACCACTCCATCTTTTTATATATCTAGGACTACATTGTCTAATGTGCTTCTTTTTTAAAGACAGTATAATTGATGGACATTTGGTTTCTATTTCTAGCAAGTTTTTTGTTGGTTTTATTATATTGATGTCTAGAATTGCTTTTCCACAATGTAATTGCTTCAGTTTCAACAAACATTGTCTCAGATCAAATCATTTGCTAGATGAAAACATCTTGTTTTATATCTAGTTTCTGGTGTGCATTTCTCTGAATAGAATGTAAAATCACTGAAATTCTGAAAAGAAAAACAAAATCCATAAACAACGATTCTGTCATTGATTCTCTAAAAAAGATAAATTATCAGTATTTACATGTAAATTCAAGCTACACCTCAAGATTAACTCTTTATATATGTATATTTTTACTTTTATTTATTATTTTTTATTTGTTAATCTTTGTCAAATGATTTTATGATAATGACCTTTGTCAGTCTTTCAAAGATTTCAGTCAACAGCAAACATGAAAATGTCAGTAAAAAGTTTGAAACACTAATTGTAGAAGCCATACTATCTCCATACTAACTCTTCATAATCAATAGACAAGTACTTTTTTCTAATTAATTTTTTAAAAAATCAATGACTGTTACCTAATAAGTTGTGTAATCATTATCATCATAATCATTTTAACATCGACTTTCCATGCTCACTTGGGTTGAACCAAATTCATAGAGTCAAACTTTGTGGCTGAATGCCCTCCCTGTTGCCAACCCTCACCTGTTTCCAAGTAAGGTAATATTTCCCCTTGACCCGAAATGTTTTCACAGAAGACTGAAAACTGAAGGCACCACTTGTATGACTGATACTCACTTACAACTGTCACATGACACTAACAAACACACACATGCACAGATTCACTCACAAGGCTTTGTTCAGCCTGGGGCTATTGTTGAAGACACTTAAGCAAGGTACTACATAGACTGAATCCAAAACTTTGTGGTTGGGAAGTAAACTTCTCAACCACACAGCAGTGTCTGTGCCTGTAGTTGTAACTATTTGTAAATTACTTGTGTGTTAACAGTGTTTTGTTTCAATGCCATTCTGTACAACATAGTGTATCCATTGATTTTAGCTAACACTGTATGTAATACAAAAATGTTCATAACTAGTTTTGTATATACAATATCTTTGTGAAGAGAAGAGGAATAAGCTGAACTACCTCCACTCCTTAGCATTTCATCAGCAAGTGAGTATCTCTTTTAACCGATCACAAAGACACCATCTATAAACCCAATTTTGCTAAAGGCTTGAATAAATCAAGTTGAGTGGTATGCATATTAAAATACATTCTCAACAATTACTGACTGGAATTAGTTTGGTTGATCCTACTTTTTCTGTCCACAAAGACATTGTACATGAAGTCAGTGTCAAATGTTGACTAAAATCTATAGATATATTTTGTAGTATAGAATAACATTGAAACAAAATACCATTAGCACATAAGTAATTTATTGATTGGACTAATTGCTAAGAAAGTATCAATTTACAAATCAGTTAGTCTAGATTAGTTAAACTGTAAGAAATAATAGGTTTATAAACAGTGTCTTGGTGAACAGTTAAAGAGTGTAACTCAGCCTTTGATGAAATTTCAGTACAGGTTTGAGACTAGTCCAGTTGGTTCTTTTTCTGTCCACAAGAAAACTGTATTTAAGGACAACCTGTTTGCATCTGTCATATATAGAGCTGGTTAAAATCTGCAGATTTTTTTCTGTAATACAGCATAGCATTATAACTGTTCAGTTGTTTCAACAATTGCATGTTCACTGTTGATTCTGACAGAGAACCCATCACTCATACACTGTAGAGAAGCAAGTATTATATGCTTTGCCATATAGAATCAGTACACAGTCAGTGACAGGATACAAACAATTAACCCTTCAACCAGAAAGGTTAATAGTTTGTATCCTGTGAAAATACATATTACACTTAAAAGTTGAAAATTTCTTTGAAAGGAATAATAGGTGTGGTTGTTATCTCTGGTTTCTAAAGCATTAACCTGATGAGGAACAAAGCTTGTCCTCAGTAGGATATAAGTTTTGTAAGAGGTAAACCTCCTGGAAATGCTTCGTAAATTATTCTTCTTGGCACTCTTATTTAAAATCTACATTGGAGCATGTATAGCTGTGTGGTTAAGAAACTCACTTTGCAGCCATATGGTTTCAAGTTCAGTCCTACTGCATGGAACTTGGTAGTGTCTTCTATAACCCTGGGTTGACCAATGACCAATACCTTTTGAGTGAATTTAGTTGACAAACTATGTGGAAACCCATCATATATACACACACACACATACACACACATATATATACATACGTATATATATATACACACACACACACACACACACACACACACACCACACATACATGTATATTGTGGGATTCCAAAGACACATGACACATCAGGAAGCATTGAGGTTTTAAAAGATGCAATGTCTCAGCAACTAACAACTGATGCAGGTAGCTTGTTCTCTGCTTCAGCAACTCTGAGTGTGAAAACATATTTCCAAAGGTCATGGAGCTTTATGGTTTACTTTTAGTGTGGTTTATTTTTAGTCCATCATACATATGATGTTGACATTCTAGTGGGAGAATCAATAGTTTGTACCTTGTCATTGACCATTCACTGCATTTATATAGCAAGGCTTTTAATACTTGCTTCTTCACTGTATATGAATGATGGCTTCTCTGCTGGACTCAACAGTGAACATGCAGTTGTTGAAACAACTAAATTCTTATTCATGAAATTAACTCATGAGCTGCTGAGTTTTCCACAGACATGCATACTTTTAGCACAATTCTTAGATCAGCTTAGCAGACATAATGTAGCAAGGTCGGACTTCTTTTGAATTAGAGGTGGAATTCATAGAAGAATTAACCTTGGTATTGGATTCTTTATTCATGCGCACCATAGGTATGAAAGGCAAAGTTGGCTTCAATGGGATTTGAACTTGGAGTGTAAAGAGTTTGAATGAAAACTGTAAGAAATTATGTCTGATTCTGCTAATTCACCCCTGGTGTAAATTGTTGTTTTAAAGTAAACATTTGTTTCTAACCTATTTGAGTATTATATAAGTAGTGTTTGTTTCATTGGCTTACATTACTGACTTGATAATCCTCTTATAGCCTTGACAAAGGCAATGGAGACAGTACTCTCCTGAACACCCCCTCCTTTATTGTTATTCATGTCACACATGAATAATAGATTAATAAGCTTTAAGTGGTTCCTTAACAACTGGACTGATTCATCATAAAATATATACTTGTCAGTCATCAACAGATTTAATTCATGGGATGATAATAGTTTCATGCTTACAGTTTTATGCCATCATCATCACCCTTTTCCCCTTTATTAGCATTTTTACAATTTTTTCCATCCCTCCTGCTAATATAGATTTTTTTTTACAGATTTTTTACATATTTACTTACTGTTATTGCAACTATATCTTTGTAATAAACTGTTGTTTAGTCACAGATCAGCCCTCATGTTAATCTATTATCAAAGATATTTTATAAATGAGCATCACCATTTCCAGATATTTTATTCAATGTGTCTTTTTTGTTTGAGACTTCAGAATGGCAAAAGGAGGGAGTTGAGGGACATTTGGATGCTATTTCTGGAAAGTCAAGAAACTGCATAGAGACTCCCTCTTTGACTCAATTTGTGATATATTTTTACATAGTACCATAAATTAACCCTTTTTGTTACTGTATTTATTTTGAGATGCTCTGTGTTTCTTTCAATTATTTTAAATATAACAAAGAATTTAGTAAAATAATTTAGTTATCATTAAGCTAGTGTTAGGAACATAAATTGTGACTAAGGTTTGGTGGAAGATTGTCATTCAAAACTTATGGAAACATGACATTTGTACTACAGTGCCAGAGCTGGTTTCAGCTGGGTTGGTAACGAAAGGGTTAAACAACTCGGCTTTTAATTTTTATCTTTGTTACTTCATTCTGAAAAAAAACAGGTGGTGGATTGACTGTGAGTTCAAATCCCACTGAGGTCAGTTTTGCTTTTCCTCTCTCCTGGGTTGATAAAATATAGTACCAGTCAAGAACTGGATCAGTCAAAACGACTAACATTTTCACTCAAATGTTTGGCCTTATATGTAGAATCCATGTCAAAGCTGTCATTGGAACTCAACACAGCCCTGCATCTTGCCACATCCTGTCAAACCATCCAACCCATGCCAGCATTGAAAACATGTTAAATAATGATGTAGATTTAACCTTTTATGATCACAATTGTGATTGGGTTCATTGTGTGTAGTTGTTTTCTAGTTACTTAATTTGTATTTTATGTATTGAATCAAATGCTCCATTTTTCACTTCAGTTTGCTTACACACAGTTCAATATGTGGTTATTGACGTTTTTATCTTCAAGTTTTATATTATGTACGTAGGAGGTGGACAGAAATGATATCACAGTGTTACATCAGAAGTTAGAGAGAGAGACAGACAAACAAACAGACAGTACTCCTCTAGATGGTGACATTAGTCTTCTTGTTTCAGGAGTTGCAGAAACTACTCCTGGAGATGTAAATATTAAAAATAATGTAGTGGAAGTTACAGAATGTACTACTGTGAATAGTGGTGATGCTAATGTTATTAACAAAGTAACACAGAGTATTGTTGCGTAGTAGTAGTAGTAGTAGTAGTAGTAGTAGTAAGAAACCAAAAGAGAATATGAACAGTATTGCTAAGACTGAGAATATTAACACTGTTCCACTGATAATTCTATCTATCTATCCGCTCAGTCAAAGTCGACTCTTGGTTACTCGTTGGATCAGTGCCCTCCAGTCAGTTCTGTCCTGGCCAATTCTTTCAGATTGGCTATGTCCATTCCGGTATCACTCTTGATGGTGTCAAGCCAGCAGGTTCTTGGTCGGCCTCTTCCTCTCTTGCCACTGACCATTCCGAGCATGATGTCCTTCTCCAGGGATTTTCTCTGCATAATATGGCCGAAATATGCCAATCTATGCTTGGTGATCCTTTACAGACAGAAATAACAGAGATGTTATTGTTAACGTTAGAGTTGAGATAGATAGGGAGAGTACCAAAAATTTTCCATTTTGTCCAAGCCAGAAACTGCATGCAGAAGACATATAATCAATAATGAAGTAATATTCTTTGGAAATTGATTTCATATGGAAAGTATGTTTTTAATTGTTATTTTATTTTATTTTAGAGTTATTAAGGAAGTCTGCTGAGCACACCCTTATGGATATGGTACAACTTCTGTTCACGCGGCTACCTCAGTTCAAGGAAGATCCAAAATGGAATGCAAGTATGAAGAAGGTAACATCTTATTTTGTGATCAAATCATCTTTTCTAAGCTAGCTAAGACCATGTAAGTTGTGTGGCTCAGGAATTTGCTTCTCAACCATAAGGTTTTGGGTTCAGTCCTGTTGTGTGTTATCTTGAGCAGTTGTCTCTTACTCTCACCATGAGGCAACCAACATCTCATCAGTGAGCTTGATAGACAGAAAAAGCTTATTGTGTGTGTGTAAGTGTGTATGTGCACCTGTGCACATGTCTGCCTGAATGTTTACATTCTACACTTCTTTTATTAAAAAAGTGTTAAGCTATACTTGGTGATGTTTGTTGACATTTCACTATCTACAAATCATCAAGTAATTCAACACTTTTGAAGACAAGTGGAATGAAAACTGGTGATATGTGGTTCCATAGAAAGAGACAAGGAGAGATAATTTTTGTTAGTATAGACCATTGTTCATCATCAGTACATTCACACCCCTACCATTATCTCTTGCTATCCCTCACTTTCCCCATACAATCTTGTCACCTCTACCCAGCCACCTTTCCTGATCTTTTGCTTCTACTCTCTGGACCCATTCTGATATCTCATCCCCATCATCTCTGTTTGTTCTTGACTCTAAGCTGTCTTTTCTACTTCTCTCGGTTGAATCCCTGCTTTCTTAGCTCTGCCTCAATATTCCACCTCCAGCTATTTCTAGGGTATCTCCCTTGTGAACTCCAGGTAGAGGGCCTGATATGTAATGCAAGATGTTAGTTTCCTTTTGGATTTTGCTGCACCATGTTATATGTTTCTCTGAGGGAAGGCCTTCCTTTTCCCAGGTTTGTTGGCTTTGAATTATTATTGATGCTTCTGTAACTTTGCTTTGCTGTTTCTAGGTAGAGATGTCAGCTCTGTGCAAACCCATTTTTACTCTGACGAAAGTTCATTCATATCATTCTGGCCTCTATCCCTTATCCTATCCAGCTTAGGAAGCTTTACCAGGAACTCTCTCTCTCCACCAGCATACCTCTTAGGCTCATTGAAGCACACAAGCCACCACACTGCCACTAGGACTGAACCTTGTGGTGGTTAATTGATTATAGTAACCCCTTAACAGGTCTGTGGCCTTGTACCAGTTTTAGAAATTGATGTAATCTCATTATTTTCTTGTATCTAGTCTTTATGCAGTTTTTTTTTTTATCCCCTTGCAGCTAAAGATGAGGACTGGCAGTGTTGAACCATCACGGATGGGCAAAAAGAAACGTTCACCCAAGCGGAAACATGACAAAATGAACTCTCAACATGCTTCAATGCATCCACAGATCACACGGCAGAGCAATGAATGCCTAAAGAATGGGAATACTTCATCTGCACCAGTTTCTATAGGGACACCAGTATCAGCATCATCTTCATCATCATCAACAATAACAGCCACAACTACTACTTCTCCAACCAATGCATCAGTAACAAGTGAAACTAGTGCAGAGGAAAACAGAATTCAAAGTGATAGGAAGATCAAAGACTTAAATAATGAAAGTGAACTTTCTGAATCAGTTCAGTCACCTGATGGTGTCCATGAAACTGCACCAGATGAAATCATAGCTACAACGCCTGCTGCTTTACCAATGGAAAAAACTGTGATTGATATCAATAACAGCTTTCAGGTATTCATTTGTTTTTCTAAAGTATTTGATAAATTCAGAAAATTTATTTTTCTTGCTTCAACTACATAGCATTTCAAAGCATTCTCAAGCAAAATACTACACTACCTTTCTTTTTAATAATAGATGTAGGAGTGGCTGTGTGGTAAGTAGCTTGCTTACGAAACACATGGTTCCGGGTTCAGTTCCACTGCGTGGCACCTTAGGCAAGTGTCTTCAACTATAGCCTCGAGCCGACCAAAACCTTGTGAGTGGATTTGGTCGACAGAAACTGAAAGAAGCCCGTCGTATATATATGTGTGTGTGTGTGTGTGTGTATGTAAAAAGCACCCACTACACTCACGGAGTGGTTGGCGTTAGGAAGGGCATCCAGCCGTAGAAACACTGCCAGATTTGACTGGGCCTGATGAAGCCTTCTGGCTTCACAGACCCCAGTAGAACCGTCCAACCCATGCTAGCATGGAAAACGGACGCTAAACGATGATGATGATGATGATGATGATGTGTGTGTGTATGTTTGTGTGTCTGTGTTTGTCCCCCCGACATCACTTGACAACCGATGTTGGTGTGTTTACGTCCCCGTAACTTAGTGCTTTGACAAAAGAGGCCGATAGAATAAGTACCAGGCTTACAAAGAATAAGTCCTGGGGTCAATTTGCTCGACTAAAGGTAGTGCTCCAGCATGACCACAGTCAAATGACTGAAACAAGTAAAAGAGTAACCCAAATAACATATGTAGTATATTCAAAATTATCCTGTGATGGACTGGTTTCCCATCCAAGGAGGGATATATATATATACTAGAGAAACTGGGAAGAATGTGAACTGAACCATATTCAAAATTTATTTCCCACCTAGGAGGAAATATTCTACTACATAGTTTATCTTGTTTATTTTTCTTTTCATTTTGATACTTCCAGATTAATTCTGTAGTCATCTATAAGCCCTATAATTCCGTAGTCATATATAAACCCTACAAGAACTAGAATCCTTGCATCAGTAAGACCTTAATGTGTATTCACCCTTTATATGCTCTACACTGATAAACATACAACACTGTTTAAAAGTTAGAATAATTTAGATTCTTCGTTCATGGCAGCAAATTAAGTTGAATAATTTCCAGCTTCCAGTTCACTTTTTGTTTAACTTCAACATTGTTATTCATATTATAAGTCATGTTTGAAGAGCTATCTAATTCATACTGATACAGGAAAGCAAATGTAAACCTATTAAAAATATTTATATGGAAACATTGTTCTTAATGATTTATTTTTTAATATATGATTAATAGAATCATAACAGACAGCAGAAGTAGAAATGGGGTTTTCCTTGCAAGTAACTTCTTAGATTTTTGTTTTCTCTGAGCACATTTGTTCTTTTTATTGCCACTTGATCTGTTTGATTACATGTTTCTGCTGTTGCCAAGGAGATTAATCTCATGCATATGAATTAACAAGATAACTTGTGCATAGGTCTCAATTTGTTCCATGTAATATCATCATCATCATCATCATTATCATCAAACCATGGATGTTACTGTCTCAAATCCCAGGACTCATAGTACCAGTTACCTGGTTTCCATGGCATACATGTCTGAAATGGCAACATATCTCCCTGAATGAGATGCCAGTCTGTTATGGTGTTACTTATTTACAGCTGAGTGGACTGGAGCAATATGAAATGAAGCGATTTGCTCAAGAACACAATGCAACATCCAGTCCAAGTATCAAAAAACTGTGATCTTGCAATTGTGAGTGCAACATCTTAACCACCTGGCCACCCGTGTAGTAGCCAAATCATTATCATTAAAGGGAATCTATGTTTTAAGTCTTAGATTTTAGAACTTGATTAGATGGTCATACCTACAAAATGCAAATTATACAATTTGTCAATTAGCTATTTTTGTGCTATATGTCCACCCGAGAAGAGCAGACTAAAGCTTCAAAATCAAAATTAAGGAAGAAAAAATTATATTTTGGTGTTGGTTACAGATAGTTAGAAATAGAGCAAAGGCCTAGTTCATAGCAACTTATTTGCTGCAACAATCTGTTTGTGATATCTACAGGGCAGTTAAGCAATGTGTTTACTTTCAAAGATAAATATTTTGAAGCGTGTGTTTAAATTGGCAGCTAATTATTTCATGTAAATCATGCAGTTAGAATTCTGTTAGACATCCACTGATCTCCGATTCACTATTTCTTAGGACCCAAATAAATTATAGTTAGGATAGGAAATACTGTTTTCAACTGTTAAGAATTGTTTGGCGTGGCTGCATGGTAAGAAGTTTGCTTCCTAATCACATGGTTCTGGGTTCAGTCCCACTGCATGGCACCTTGGGCAAGTGTCTATTGTAGACTATAGCCTTAGCCTAGCCAAAGCCTTGTGAGTGGATTCGATTGACAGAAACTGAAAGAAGACTGTCAATTTTATATATACTAGTTGTCAAGCAGTTGATGTGCTTACGTACCTGTAACTTAGCGGTTTGGCAAAAGAGAATTGGTAGAATAAGTAACAGGCTTAAAAGATAAAAAATATTGGGTTCAGCTAGTTCAAGTAAAATTCTTTAAAGGAGTGCTCTGACTGAATCAAGTGAAAGATCAGATAAAGCAGGAGTGAAACTTTGGCCAAAATGGTAGAGCACTGGATTAAATGATTTGCAGTGTGTAATCTCACCCATCTGAGTTTAATTTACCTCAAGGTTAATCAAATAAAATAAATACCAGTCATATATTGAAATCAATTCAAATATTGACATTCCATTAAAAATTAGCATAGTCAAAAGAAATCATTTTGCTTATTTAATCTAGAAACTTTGATAGATTCTGGAGTGTTGCTTTCATGAAATTAAGATGGTTCAAGTTGGGCTACATAAAAATTTGCAAAAGCAAAAAAACAAAAGATATCAAACCTAAAATATAATTTTACTCTTCTTTTTTTTCTTTATGTTTGGGAAAACATACTCTTTTTTGTTTTGTTTTTGCTCAAAATACTTTACTAGTTTACATAATTACTCTAAATTATAGCTCACTCAACCTGTTAGATGAGGTGTCAGGTGAAACAGTCTAAAAGAAGTATATAAATAACTTTCTACAATTTATGCAATATACATGGACAGTTAAATTTTATAATGCACATTTCTACTCAGTATTCAGCTAATTAAATAATTTGTATCAGTTTTTAACAAAATATAGAGACTGAAAATATTGTAGCAGTTTATTGCCTTTGCTGTGCACATCATGGTGATGGAGGGAGAGAGAGAGAGAGAGAGAATTAGTTTGAAGATTCAGATAATTTAATACACATCATCATTTTTAATATGGTTCTAATTAGCAAGTTGAATGTGTGTTATTTCTTTTGATTTAAGACATTGTTTTCTCAACATCATGCTGAATATCTTTCTGTTATTAGCCTAGTGACAATTGCAACTATACATATTTCCATCGAATTTAGTCAAGAAGGAATATTTCATATTTTTTTACAATTCCATGCTTTTTTACAGCAAGATTCTGAGCTGGAGGTAACTATGAGAATTGCATTAAAAAACAAATATTAAAAACACTTTCCCTGATACACCCATTCTAAAAACATACACTCACTCTTTTTCAATTTAATTTATTTTTATTGTCTTGCTTCGAAATTGATCCCATTTTAATTTTTGTTTTTTTGTTACTCTTGGTATTATCTGCTTGTGGGGAAGATTTTTCTTTTGGACATTTCATTTTTGTTTCTCTAATACAATTTTTCTTTGTTTTGGGAATTTTCAGTTTTGATCATTTGAATTTTTATTTGCAAAACTAACCTCTCGTTTATATATCAAAGTCCTTAACTATGTAACTTCAGTTCATATGGAGTTCATATAATTTCTGGATCCTGACTAGCTTGCATCTCACTAATTTTTTTTTCCTCTTTTTTTTATTATTAATTAGCAATTATCAATTGGTTATTTTTTTTAATTATCATTTACTTTGTCATTAATTTTGTTGTATTCTCTGATGAGTCATGTATTATTCCTTCGATCTAATTGTTTTATTCAACATTGACTGCAAGCATGGCTGTGTGTTTAAGAAGTTCACTAAATAACAATGTGAGCAAGTGTCTTCTACTGTGGCACTGGGTTGACTAATATTATGTAAGTGGAATTTGGTAGATGGAAATTGTGTAAAACCCCATCACGTACAATGGTGACAATTCAGTTGACAGACTGGA
Source organism: Octopus sinensis (assembly GCF_006345805.1). Lineage (NCBI taxonomy): Eukaryota > Metazoa > Mollusca > Cephalopoda > Octopoda > Octopodidae > Octopus > Octopus sinensis. The sequence goes on from NC_043006.1 coordinate 72,543,813, forward strand.
ACAGCTAAAAGGGTATGTACTACATAAAATGCACTGGTATTGGTGCCACGTGAAAGGCACCCAGTATGCTCTATAAAGTGGTTGGCATTAGGAAGGGCATCCAGCCACAGAAACCATACCAAAACATTGGAGCCTACTGCAGCTCCTGGCCTTTTTAGCTCCTGTCAAACTGTCCAACCCTGCCAGAAAGGAAAATGAATGTTAATCGATGATGATGATATAATACACCCGTGTGCACACACACACACACACACACACGCACGTTTCCCATTTTCTAGACATTATCTACTCTTTTCTACTTTCCATCACACTCATATTTACCATTGACTACCTCTTCCCCACCACCGCCTCAACCCATGTTCATCATTCCCTATATTTACACTCCTACCCCATCTCTAACCATCCCTCACTCTCCCTACGCTCTTGCTACCTCCACCTAGGTAGTAGGAAAAAGAAAGTACCCATTGCATTGAAAAGTATTAGGAAGGGTATCTAGCCATAAAATACATGCCATAGCAGATATTAGAGCAGGGTACAACCTTGCTGGATTCTATCAACCCACCCAACTCATGCCAGCACAGAAGAAGGATATTCTTTTCTACTCTAGGCACAAGGCCTGAAATTTTTGAGGAGGGGGCCAGTCGATTAGATGGACTCCAGTACGCAACTGGTACTTAATTTATTGACCCCCAAAAGGATGAAAGGCAAAGTTGACCTTGGTGGAATTTGAACTCAATGTAAAGATAGACAAAATACTGCTAAGCATTTCGTCTGGCGTGCTCACATTTCTTATTTCTTTATTGCCCACAAGGGGCTAAACATTAGAGGGGACAAACAAGAACAGACAAAGGGATTAAGTCGATTACATCAACCCCAGTGCGTAACTGGTACTTTATTTATCGACCCCAAAAGGATGAAAGGCAAAGTCGACCTCAGCGGAATTTCAACTCAGAACGTAACGTTTCTGCCAGCTCGCTGCTTTAGCACAGAAGAAGAATATTAAAAGATAAAAGATGGTGCATGTGTGTGTGTGTGTGTGTGTGTGTGTAAGGGGGGGGGGAGAAAGAAAGGGAGAGACTAGTGAGTACATGTTATTGATAAGGCTCGAGTACGCTGAAATGCATTTAATGTTCCCATGGATAATTTTTGTCTTGCTCTGACATATTTTGTTTTTAACACATGTCTATGAAAGGATTTTCTCTCAGAGACAAAGACCACAACAATATACCTGTCAGTGGTGTAAATACATTAAATGTGATATGCAAGTGGCTCTCTCTATGTATGTATATATATATATATATATATATATCATCATCATCATCATCATCGTTTAGCGTCCGTTTTCCATGCTAGCATGGGTTGGACGGTTCTACTGGGGTCTGTGAAGCCAGAAGGCTTCATCAGGCCCAGTCAAATCTGGCAGTGTTTCTACGGCTGGATGCCCTTCCTAACGCCAACCACTCCGTGAGTGTAGTGGGTGCTTTTTACGTGCCACCCGCACTGGTGCCAGACAGAGCTGGCAAACGGCCACGAACGGATGGTGCTTTTTATGTGCCACCGGCACGAGGGCCAGGCGAGGCTGGCAACGGACACGAAACGGGGCGGTGCTGGCAACGGTCGCGAAACGGAAAGTTCTCTTACATGCCACCGGCACTGGTAACACATCTGCAATTTCCATTGATCGATTTCCATTGATCGATTTCCATTGATCGATTTCGATTCTGATCGTCACTTGCCTCAACGGGTCTTCACAAGCAGAGTTTTGACATGCCACCGGCACTGGTAGCACATCCGCAATTTCCATTGATCGATTTCGATTCTGATCCTCACTTGCCTCATCACGTCTTCACAAGTAGAGTTTTGTGTCCCAAGAAGGGAAGGTATGCATACGTAGGCTGGCTCCATCCCATGTAGAAGGCCACGGGTTATGGACTCACTTGTATATAATATATATATTATATAATGCCAGTATGGAAGGCAAATGTTAAATGATGAAGATATATATATATATAAAATTATTTTTAGGTAGGGTATCCAGCTATAGAAACCATGCCAAAACAGTTATCTGGCTTGTCAGATCCTGTTAAACATATGGTAGCATGGAAGTCAGATGTTAATTAATGATAATGTTGATGATAAAATGGTGACTAAAATCTCCAGCATGGCCAGTATGCAATGACTGAAAGCAGTAAAATAACAGAATGTTGCTATTTTATCATCAATATTGCATGGAGTTTGCTGATTGCTGCTTATGCTTCTTATACTAATACCAACAGCACTAATAATAATAATAATTCTTTTGAGTAATTATCTTTAGATGCTCATAATATATTCTCCCAATCTCCTTTTTAAAAAAAATATAATTATTACATCTTTGACAAGATGACATATCAAACCTCTTTAATGTCTCTTCAGGGAATACCTAGGACTAGACAACTAAAAGAGCTATCTATAAACCAGCAGTGAAAAGTCTGTGTATCTGTATGTTTATTTTGTGTGTGTGTGTGTGTATATGTATGTGTATATATATATATATGTATAATGATGAGGGTAGTGTTTTTATGTATTTGTATATAAATATATTTGTCCAAAATCACGCAGTAGGATTGAATGGTGAAGGAAGAGGAGAGAAAATAGCAATTCAGTGAAGGAGAAGTAGTGAGAGTAATAGCCGTGACTGAGAGGGAGTGAGATAAAGTAATAGCAATGAGAGAGAGGAAGTGGCAAAGAGAGCGTTGTGTGTCTTCTACTATAATAATACTCTTGCGTATTTCTCCGTCACAACATATGAATGAGAAAGGAAGGAATAATCCCCCAATGGAAGTGGGATGGTGAAAAGTGAACAGTGAAACAAAAATCAATCAGCGCTACAACTTTGTTTGAGTATATGTGTGTGCATGTAAATGGGAGGAATGTGAATGTATGTTTGTATGTGTGTGTTTGTGTAAAATATATTTATATATTTTAGTGACTGTATATGTGTTTATTCTTTCATTTGTTTCAGTCATTTGACTGCGGCCATGCTGGAGCACTGCCTTTAGTTGAACATATCGACCCCAGGACTTAATCCTTGTATGCCTAGTACTTATTCTATCAGTCTCTTTTGCCGAACCGCTAGGTTACGGGAACGTAAACACACCAGCATCAATTGTCAAGCGATGTTGGGATGACAAACACAGATGCATAAACATACATATATATATATATATATCATCATCATCATCATCATCATCGTTTAACGTCCGTTTTCCGCGCTAGCACGGGTTGGACGGTTCGACCGGGGTCTGGCAGTGTTTCTACAGCTGGATGCCCTTCCTAACGCCAACCACTCCGCGAGTGTAGTGGGTGCTTTTTACGTGCCACCTGCACAGGTGCCAGAGGGGTCTGGCATCGGCCACGAACGGTTGGTGCTTTTTTTATGTGCTACCGGCACAGAAGCCAGTCAAGGCGGTGCTGGCATCGGCCACGTTCGGATGGTGCTTTTTATGTGCCACCGGCACAGAAGCCATTCGGGGCAGGGTTGGCATCGGTCACGTTCAGATGGTGCTTTTTATGTGCCACCGGCACAGAAGCCAGTGGAGGCTGTGCTGGCGGGGTTGGCAACGGTCACGTTCGGATGGTGCTGGCGGGGTTGGCAACGGTCACGTTCGGATGGAGCTTTTTATGTGCCACCGGCACAGAATCCAGTGGAGGCTGCACTGGCAACGGCCACGTTCGGATGGAGCTTTTTATGTGCCACCGGCACAGAAGCCACTGGAGGCTGCACTGGCAACGGCCACGTTCAGATGGTGCTTTTTATGTGTCACCGGCACAGGTATCACAACTACTACTGTTTCCATTGATATTTATATATATATATATATATACACACACACACACACACACAATGGGCTTCTTTCAGTTTCTGTCTACCAAATCCACTCACAAGGCTTTTGTCAGACACTTGCCCAAGGTGCAATGCAGTGGGATAGAATCTGAAACCATGTGGTTGGTAAGAAAGCTACTTACCACACAGCCACACATGTATGTTTATTTAGAAAGATACATAGAAAATAGAATTACAGACACATGCATTTACACATACATATATATATAAACAGACACACTTAAAAAGGAAGGAAATGGGCTGTGATAAAGTATAGAAAACTGGGTTCACTAAAAACTGTGCTCCTCATACATATAAATGTATACATATGCGCGCGCACACACACACACAGAGAATTGGAGCACTGTTTGATTTTTTTACCTTTTTATATATAAAATACTACAATTAGCTGTCATTTTTTATGGCACAAGGCCAGCTTGTGTGTGTGTGTGTATATATTGGGTCATCCCATAAATAATGTGTTTTTTTTTCAATTGCATGAACTAAAAGTCAGAGGGGGACAGGATAAACTACCTGCATCAACTTATTATAAAAGCTGGTATTTTCACTTATTCTTAGTGCAAGTTTTGAAGAGTGCAGTTTGATTTAAACAGTTAATTTTTCAAAGCCATAATGGAAGTGACAAAGGAGCATAGTCAGCATATTTTGCTTTGTGAGATCAATAAAGGCAACAACGTAACAGAAAGTGTGAGGAATATTAATGCAGTTTATAGGGATCAGACAATAAGCATAAGCCAATGTCAACGGCGGTTCCAGAAATTCTGAGCCAGAAACTACAGCCTAGAAGACAAGCCTTGCTCTGGAAGATCTGTAGAGCTTGACGAGAACGTCCTGCAAACCCTGGTGGAACAAAATCCCATTGTAACTGTTGAAGAACTAGCAGAGATACTTGGATTTGGTCATTCAACCATTCATCAACACCTGCATGCCATCAGAAAAGTCAGCAAATTGGGTCAATGGGTTCATCACAAATTTTCCAAGTCTAATCACATGCAGAGAGTGAGTGTGTGCTCTTCTTTGATGTCACGTCTCAAGAACGAACCTTTTTTTTTGGATTGAAGAGTGACTGGTGACGAGAAAAGGGTTCTCTATAGAAATGTCAAGTTCCGAAGACAGTGGGTAGGGAAAGGAGAAACACCGGCACCCCATATTTACCCATATGCATCCATTACCCATTTTTCATCTTTGATCTCATTGTTTGTTTATATCTGATGTCTCCTATACAAAACATAGTGACAAAAATCAGTGCTGGCTATAATTTCTATTGAATATCTGCAGAGATAACTTTAGATTATGTAAAAGCACACTGCTAATGCAGTAAAACATGGTATTAGCTTATAAAAACGTTTAATATACTTTATAATATATTATGGTTGCATAACAAAATACTACATACCTACAAGTCATTAGTCTTAACATATATGATTTTTTTATGCATTGCATTTACTAAGTATTTACAGTATTTTATCAATGATGATATCAATTAGAAGTTGACGTTTGCACAGACACTGTCTTCATTTTGTGCTTTGTAAGAATCTCTGTGACCATGCTTTGAAAGACACTGTCTTCGTGTTTTTGAATCTAGGAAGCATCTGATAAAGAAAGCTTTGACGCAAGATATACTATATCAGAAGAAAAACAACTAGAAACTGAAGAAGAAGTATCTTTAGATAAAGATGATTCCAGAGAACCTGAACAAGAAGTATGTAATTCTATATCATCAAGCCAAGAACGTTTAAATGTTTCAAGGCCAACAAATGTCCATGTAAGTTCTTTGCACTTTTAACAGTTTTTTAAAAAATATATATTTATCTTTAGTTGCATTTTTTTGTATTGTTATCTTTTATTATTATCATCATCAGTTTTGTTCAGTTTCACATCTATTTTCCCATGTATGCATGGGTTAGATGAAATTTGTTGAGGTAAGATTTCTTCAGCTAGACATCTTCTTGTTGCTCATCCTCAGTTGTTTTCTAAATAAGGTATTTTTCTTTTTTCATTTGATTGGTCCTCAACGTTAGAAAGTTGAAACTGTAGAACTGCTTACAATCAGTCAGTGTTAATGAGGACATGTGGAATGGCATTTACATATATATACATGTGCACATGCACACATCTTTTGTCTTTTCTCTTTTGCTTCAGTCTTTGGACTGTGACCATGCTGGGTCACTGCTTTTAAACAAATCAATCTCAGTACTTACCTTTTAAGTCTGCTACTTACTCTGTTAGTCTGTTTTACTAAAATATTGATTCAGGGAAGCATAAACAAACCATCACCAGTTGGCAAGTGGTGATGGGGAACAAACATACACACATACATGACAAGTTTCTTTTAGTTTCTTTCTAGAAAATCCACTAATAAGGCTTTGGTCAGCCCAGGGCTATAATAGAAGACACTTGCCTAGAGTGCTGTGCAGTAGGACTGAACCCAAAGCCATGTGGCTACAAACCAAACGTTTTACCACACAGCCATACCTGCACCTAACTCCTCACCATTTCTTGCCATGTCTTACTCTATGTCCAGCCTCATCTGCTGACGGTGCACAGCATTTGTCAATCATATCATATGCTTATACCTGCATTCATTCTCATCCTTACATCTGCACAAATTTTAATTGTACCTGTAGCAGTTAGGCTCTAGGTGCCAGCATAGCTGAGTGAACACTGAGTCTACTTCATAACTGTGTAGTGTCAAGTTGTGTCTGATTGTGTGACATCCTGTGCAAACATCGTAACTATTGCCTCAGATCAACTAATGCTTTGTGAGTGGAAGTGGTAGTACACACGCCATGTGTGTGTACACATGCACATGCGTGAATGTTGATACCTATGTCTTCACTTTTCACTGCCTCTGCAAAACAGTGATGTGATGTTTACATTCCGTCTTGACAATACACCCTGTTTGTTCTGCATGTCCCAAAACTAGTAGAATAAAAGAAAAAAAATTCTTTACTTATGGAATTCCACATTCAGCAAAATTTTCAAGAATGCAAACTTCTGTAATGCAGGGTTGCCTATATCTAGACATTTATAAATCTTGAATTTATGAGTCATCATTTCAGTAATCCTGCATCACTGTGTGTATGTGTGTGTGTGTGAGAGAGAGAGAGAGAGAGAGAGAGAGTGAGTGAGTGAGTGAGAGAGAAGCTTAAAATCTTCAGAGCTGATTCAATGACTCCCTTTTAAATCTTCCTTTGCCTACTTCTACCATGGTTATTATCCTATTGATACCTGTTCATCCAGTTTGTCACACCCATAACATATTTAAGTATAATTAGAAGTACTTATTCTTATAAAATAAGCTGAAGCCAAACAAATATGTTTGAGTTTCAAAACATCGAAAAAAAAAAATATTTAGATTTCATTTCATGATTTTTTTTCTTAGTTAATTTTTCTGTTTTTTTCTTTTGTATTCTCAGAAATCTATTAGTGAAACAGAACTGAACTCTGAACAAAGTTGTCCTTCAGAAACGGGAGATGATGCAGACTCTATTCCATCAGTAAATGAATTTGCTTCACCACCAACACCAACATCTCCTGCAGTGAATAGCAGTGACTTCGTCAATCCTAGAGGTATCCGATTTATGCCACAGCAACATCCAAAAGAGGGTAATCTTTAGTTCCCGGCTTCTGACATTCTGATATATTATTCTTTACTCCCACTTCCACCCCTCAAATACATGCCCACTCAATAAAGGGCGATTTTCCCTTTTTCTTGCTTTACTCTGTCTTGCTAGTTACTTGACAACTTCACCTATGTCAGTGACATGAAAAACAACACCCAGTACACACTGTAAATTGGTTGGTGCTAGGAAGGGCATCTGGTCACAGAACCCATCCAAAAGCTGACATTGAGGCTGATGCAGTTTGATGGTACATCAGACACTATTATACCATCCAGCCTATGCCAGTATGGAAAATGGATGTTAAATGATGATGATAATGTTGTTGTGTAGTCAGTTTAATAGCTGTCCTTGTCAAATTTGCCAATAGCTTTACATTTGCAAATTGTATAAAAGTGTATGTTTATGCATATTTATGTGTGTGCTAGTGTTAGTTTCTGTGCGTTTTCACTTTGAAACCGTTTGAGCAACAATTCACTCAGTTATATCTGTAAATAATATGTCCTGTAGCTCAGCAGTTTCACATAAACGAAAAAAATATATATATTCTGTGTTTTATGGCATAAAAGCTGCACAGGCCTATCAAATGCATCACAATTTCAGCAGTGTTGATTCGGGTGAAAAAAAAACGGTTTTTTTGTGCATTAAATAAGGTTTATGGAAGGCCAGAATTTGCATATGAGACCAAGTCATTTTTTTGGAAAGAAAAATGTTTTATTTGTCATCAAATATGGTACCTTACAAAAACAAGGGTTAGCAACAGGATAACCATCCAGTCATTTAATATATTTCCTCAGTAAATCTTGCCCAACCTATGGCAGTATGGAAAAAGTGAGAAGCAAGGCAGCTGGGTCATTATTGTTGTCTTCCTTCTTTCCTTCCTTCCTCCTCTATGTCTCATTCTTTTTTCTGTTCTTTCTCTTTTTCTTTCTTTTATTAATTCTCTCAGTATGGCTGAGCTTAATCTTACTGTGGGTTAGCCTCAAACTTTCAATGTGGTCTTATAATTCTAAAATCAATTTTCACTATTATTGAATGATTTGCTGACAGGAAAACATGAATGGTGATTTTAAAGTACTATTTAGATGTGATATTAACTTAGAGTGAGGGTATATTATGTAGTGGTGTGTTTCATGGACTCAAGTTTTTTGACCAGGTAGAGGATTGTATCCTTGAGCAAGGCATTTCATTTCACATTATTTCAATACTCTCATCTGAAATGAGTTTCATCAATGATAACTGCAGGTTAACCCTGCAATGTACTGGCACCCTGTTCAGGAAAAAGTCTTGTACTAAAACTCCATGGAAACTGAGATGAGCTGACTTAATGACTCTATCTGTAGGTTTAAAATAGACTTTACTATTGTCATTAAATTAGAAAAAAAAAATTCAAACATTGCATGCACATACATTAAAAGTAAATGTATAAATATAGATAAGCAGGAAATAGAGAAACACTGAGACTCACTCACTCTTTCTTTCTTATCTTTTATTGGCTGTTTATTTACAGCTTTAGGGGAAATGGTAGAAACCTGGTCATACTAAGTCTGTATGTTTGAGTTAAATTTAGTTTAAGTTAATACATGGTTCCAGCTGTTTTACTTAGAATGAAAGAGCCATGAACGTTCCTGTCTAACATTCCACCATCCCTGCAGGCCGTAGAGACAGCAGGGATATCTCTGGTCATGAACAAACTGATTTTGTTTATTGAACTACATCCCTACTCAGTTGAGGGTTCTTGTCTTGTGAGTAACTTGGTGACATCACTAGTGCTGGTTCCACATAAAAAGTACCCTGTACACTGTAAAGTGATTGGCATTAAGAAGGGCATCCAACCATGCAAACCATGTCAATGACGACTCTAGAGCTCAATGATATCCTCTGATTCATGAGATCCAGTTGAACTGACCAAACCATACCAGCATGGAAACTGGACATTAAGCAATAATGTTGATGTCTAAGATAACTAAATATCTATTTTCTGTTCCATTGACATTTAAGAGTTTGACAAACAAATGTTTTATAAAATTCTTTTTCTTTTCAATTGCTTTTTTTACTTTAATGATGGGGATTGTTATTTTTTAGATAATTACTATTTTACTACAAATGGAACTTTTTTTTTTTCACAGGTACTAATCCACTAATACCTTATGGTCTCCCTTGTGTAAGGGAATTGTTTCGGTTCCTTGTATCACTAATAAACCACTGGGACCGACATAATACAGATGTTATGATCCACATGGGTCTTAGTTTGCTGACTGTAGCCTTGGAATCTGGTGCCGATTCTATCAGGACATTCAAATCCTTGTTGTATTTAGTCAAAGATGAAATGTGCCGCAATTTGTTCACTGTAAGTTTACAAATTTTACTCTCTCTCTTCACTGTTCAAATCAAAACTTTTCTTACAGAAAAAAAAAAACGAAAATATGTTAAGCTTTTTTTTATCTTAAATTAAAACAAGAAGTTATTTCAGAAAGTAAGTTCCTTTTAAGAGCATTGTTCTTTAGATACCATTACTATTGACCATTCCATAATAATATATTAAAATATTAATTTAGAAAAGAAAAATTATTACTCAGTTAGACAAAATGCCTTACAAAATATTATGGCCCTTAACATTCTGAGTTCAATACCACTAAGGTCAACTTTGTCTTTTATATCTTTCTGGAGTTGATGAAATAAAGTACCATTACTCGATCTATTCAACTGTACTTCTTCCAACAAAATTTTAGGACTCATACTCATTGCTAGAAACTACTTCTACTACTACTACTACTACTACTACTATTATTATTATTATTATTAGCATCGTTGTTATTGTTGTTATTATTAACAACAACAACAGTGGTAGTAAGGTGTTGAGCTGGCAGAATCATAAGCATGCTGGAGGAAAATGCTTAGCAACATTTCATCCATCTTTACATTCCGCATTCAAATTCTGCCAAGGTTGACTTTGCCATTCATTCTTTAGGGGATCAGTGATATAAGTACCTGTTGAGCATGGATTGGAGCTGTAGACTGGCTCCCTCCTCCAAAATGTCAGGCTTTGTGCCTATAGTAGAAAGAATTATTCTTTTCTACTCTAGGCACAAGGCCCAAAATTTTGGAGGAGGGAGCCAATCGATTAGATCAGCCCAGTATGAAACTGGTACTTAATTTATCAACCTCAAAAGGATAAAAGGCAAAGTTGACCTGTGCGGAATTTGAATTCAGAACCAGATTGTGTTAAATGGAATAAAAGATTCAACCTACTGCTGCAGAACTGGTAGAGTATATTAGACAGGCTTTCGAACAATTTCCATCTACACAGTTTATCTTACAAGGTTTAGGTTGATCCAAGACTGTGGTTAAAGAGACCTGCCCATGATGCTGTGCATTTAGATTGGACCTAATATGACATGATTGCAAATAAACTTCATAACAAAACAGCCATGCTTTCCATTTTCTATTATTTTATGTTGTCCTTATGTTTTTCCCACTTTTTTTTCATCACTTCAGCTGCTGCAGTCAGAACGATTATCTCTCTTCACTGCCACTATTAGAACTTGCTTCCTCCTCTTTGAATCAATGCGTAGCCACCTCAAATTTCAACTGGAGGTTAGTAAAACAAGATTGTTGTATTTCTGCAAATGTCATAATGTTTTTTGCTACTGTTTTCATTTAATATTTCAATGTTAACTTTTAGTCTAAATATTTAAAGCTTTTTTTCTTTTAAATACTGAATGAATAAGTTTCATCCTTTAGCTATGTAATGGCATTCATCACTTTTCATAGATTATACTATATTTATTCATTTAAAATTTCTTTTCTCTAGATGTTAAAACCTAAGTATTAGGGGTACACAGTGTATTTGAGAACTAAATGTTAGATATTTTTTTTTCAGTCAAGTGTGTTACCATATTCAGAATGATATAACAAGAAATAATTTAGTTTTATTTATTACCCAAACTGATAGATGTTTATTGAAGACTTAGAATCACTATAATAATGTTGCATTTTTCTATTAATGTGATAATACATTAAATGTTCAGCACAGCTGGCAGATATACATTTCAAGCAGTCACTAGTATGGAAGGCCAGAATGTAATACTTCCGTTATCAAAAATCCAACTTGAATTATTTAATGTGAAGATTAATCTAAGAACTCAATAATGATAATACTTAGTTACTGTCTCTATTGAAATATAAACTGAAAAAAAATTGTTCCTGAAATACTATAATTATTATAATGAATCATCATTATACATGTTTCGTTTGAAGGAACAAACATATTTGATATTGAGAGTATTTCAACTGGTGTTTAGCAGAAGTGCTAACATTTTGCATTATGTCTTATATGTGTATCATCTTTATCATCATCATTGAATGTCTGTTTTCCATGGTGACATGGGTTGGACAGTTTGACTGAAGCAGACCAGCTAGATAGCTGCACCAGGCTACATACATAGCATCTCTCTATATATAAATGGCAAAATATCTGTCTGTCTGTGTGTCCTTTATACAAATCCACAATGTTTCAGTTAGAGGGCTTGCACTTTCTATGGTCGTTCAAAACTGTCCAAGGGTAGTTGTACATATCTTTACATTTCCCCAGTTACCCCACAAAGCCATTAAAAAATCAATAGAAGTGACTTTTTTTGTGAATTTTCTATCCAAAACTCAATCAAAATGCCCGAAAGTTGATACGCCAATTGAATGCCAGCTAGCTGTATGTGATTGGTCGGAGATTTGGACAGTACACGCGTGTATGTGTGCACGCATGCAGCTGTATATGCATGCACTAGCACTATGACCCGGCAATAATAAATATATATCATCATCATCTGTCTTCCATGCTTGCATGGGTTGGACACACACACACACACACACACAGTTTAATCTCAGGTTTCCCTGATCAAAATACACCTGATTTAAAGGCATTCCAGTCATAAAACTATCGCTTTTTATTTTATAGGCATATATTTAGGATTACATTTTTCAATGTATCCTTTCTTTCTTAAGACACCAAATTGTCATTTGAGAGAGATTTAACTGCATTTGTAGCAGGTTGAGTAGCCATGTACAAGTTCCATCATTGGTTCATTATTTATATATTTGTTTGTTTTTTCAATTTAAAAAAAAAATATCTAGATGTACCTGACCAAACTAAGCGACATAATTGTATCAGAAGCTCCTAGAATACCCTATGAAATGCGTGAGATTTCTCTGGAAGCTGTTGTTCACCTATGGCGAATCCCTGGACTTGTTACTGAACTCTTTCTTAACTATGACTGTGATCTCTACTGCTCAAACTTATTTGAGGACCTTACCAAACTTCTTTCAAAAGTATGTGTGTATATATATTGTTATATTCATCTTTATTCTTCAGTTATAAACATAACATGCTCATACTTGTAACTAGCTACTCATGCACCACTAAGACAGTTGATTGTTTCTAAACTTACTATAAGATATTTGTGTATATCTTAGCTTAACTAATTGACACAGACTGCCTCTGTCGACTGAGAAGACATTAGAATCCTCCTTGTTTCATTACTAGAAAAAGTATTTTCGTACTTATAAGTTTATGCTAACTCTGACTTAGCCATAGTAAATAAGTTACTATTCATTGGTCACTATTTTATTACTAACATAGGAAGGTCAAATGACTGTAAAACAACTCTATGATGTAATAAGTATAAATGTTTAATTACATCAGCTATACTGAGTTGGGGGTTGATTGATTAAACTTAAGTGAAATTAGTGTACAGTACATTTCATGTGGTGAAAACATGCCTGAGTGGGCCATGTGTCATGTAGTTGAAATGATAGGCTTAACCTGTTACCTAGGTTAACTCTTCTCCCTGGCCATTCTGGTGTAAGTATTCAGTCTGGTCTCTAGGCTGAGGATAAATGTTTTTCCCATTAGCCTTAGAGACACTTAAATGAATTATGAACAATGTTCCCTCAAAGCTGTTTTGGTGTACAACCACACAGTCGTTGAATTGGTGTCACTCACATCAAAATGTTATCATGCATTTTAATTTATAAACATGCTTGGTAAGCTGCATGAAAGTTTAAATGCTGCACATTGGCTTTGAATTTTAAAATATATTTGCTCAAAGCAGAAAATGTTCTGCTTAGTAGTTCTCTTTTACTCTCTTTTACTTGTTTCAGTCATTTGACTGCAGTCATGCTGGAGCACCACCTTTAGTCGAGCAAATCGACCCCAAGACTTATTCTTTGTAAGCCTAGTACTTATTCTATCGGTCTCTTTTTGCCGAACCGCTAAGTTACAGGGACGTAAACACACCAACTTCGGTTGTCAAGTGATGTTGGGGGGACAAACACACACACACACACACACACATACATATATACAACAGGCTTCTTTCAGTTTCCGTCTCCCAAATCCACTCATAAGGCTTTGGTCGGCCTGAGGCTATAGTAGAAGACACTTGCCCAAAGTGCCACGCAGTGGGACTGAACCTGGAACCATGTGGTTGGTAAGCAAGCTACTTACCACACAGCCACTCCTGGGAAAATATAAAGGGAATGCTAGGTAGTTATTACCTTTTCTTTTTCCTTTGACAAAGCCATTAAGAAGAATGAAAATTGTCTCTGATTTTTATAAAAATGTAGCCTTCTGTAATTATTATTATCATTTCTAATTCTAATTTGTGTATGCTTGTAGAATGCATTCCCAGTGTCGGGTATTTTTACCACTCATTTATTGTCACTGGATGCCCTTCTCACTGTTGTTGACACAATCGAACAACACTGTCACAGCCGAATCCTCTCCTCCACCAAAGCTGCAGCAGCAGCAGCGGCTTCAGCGGCAGCAGCAACCAATGGTGAGTCAGTTGATGCCGGACAACAATCTACTTCAAATACGAATGGTATGTAGAAGTACTTTATAACCTAATCCTAACTACTCCACTTCTTGGTTGATACCCACAAAATTATCCACCATCTTTCCAACTACAACTTTGGACACCTTTTCTTTATCTATATGTCTAACACCTCCAGAAATGCTTACAAAATCAGAAAAGCAGCACTGCACCCATGAATGTTTTTGCACATGGAATTGCTGAAGCATGGAATAAAGTACCCACATCAGTTGTTATCTGTCAGGACCCTACAACCTTCAAAACTTTCATACTTCCTGGAATTTACCAACAGTATACCTGAACCCCGCTTGTTTTTTTAACAACTTCCTGTGCATTATTCTATGCTGTTTGTGCACTTGTGGCTGCTTTTTCTGATGAGTTGTAGTGCACCTGTGCACTGTAGACAATAAGTGCATTGTTATTATTTTAGCATTATTGTTACTGCACATCTGTTCATCTGTTTTATTTTCTTTTGGTGCAGTTGTGCTGGCATGAATTGGATGGGTCTCATAATACCCTGACACTAGTCACAGTATTTAGTCACGTGCACATATACTCAGCAACAGAAAACTATCAACTTTTGTGCATGAGGAGACCTATTGAGTCCAGTACATCAACATCAAAATAAAAATCAAATGGAAATTGTAATTGTGATAACTGTGCCGGTGGCATGTAAAAAGCACCATCCGAACGTGGCTGATACCAGCGCCACCTTGACTGGCTTCCGTACCGGTGGCACTTAAAAATACCAACTGATCATGGCTGTTGCCAGCCACCAGTGGCACATAAAAAGCACCCACTACACTCATGGAGTGGTTGGTGTTAGGAAGGGCATCCAGCTGTAAAAACACTGCCAGATCAGACTGGAGCCTGGTGCAGCCTCCTGGCTTCCCAGACCCCGGTCAAACCGTCCAACCCATGCTAGCATGGAAAACGGACGTTAAATGATGATGATGATGTCATGGTTTTTAACAGCTGGACACCCTTCCTGGCATCACCCCCTTCACAACATAGATCAAATGAATTTTAAGGCAGTACGAAAGAATGCCCTCAACCCTAGACAGGTTACCTACATTTTGGCTTTCAAAATACACATGTCCTCCATTTGTGTGTGTGTGAGTGTGTGTGTGTGTGCCTGCACACTTTTTATGACAGGATATTTTTCATGCTGTGAACCACTTCACAATATAGATTCCAGTGCATTTTATGCTACTGACACTAAAGAGATAGTTTGCAGCAGATAAAGAATAAATATATTTTACAGTTAAACACCTTATGCTACATTTAAAAAAAAACAAAAAAAAAACGGGCATTTGACTTAATTCACCAGCATGTTTCAACAACCACTAATAAACCAACAAGAGAGCCTCTATGTGGTTGTTTGAGCTTCTAGAAATAGCAGTCAAATCACCCTCAAATCACACCCTACTGTCTTAGAAAAATATATTAGATAATGATATCCTGGGATCCCTTTACAGAGGAAAAAGAAGTGATGGTCACAGTTGGAATGCATTTGATCTATTTTACTAATATTTTAATATATGTTTATCTTGCACTGTCTTAATTATATTGTTTAGCTTTATAAGTATTTGGGCTATGTATATTTTATTGCAAGTTTTTCTTGACCTGCATCTTTCTTGGTATCAACTACCTCGCCATGCAATGTAGTTGTATAGGATGCCTGTCTGTCTCATTCCAGTTTAGATAAAATGATGTAGACAGACAGACAGACAGATAGATAAATAAAAACAATATACATATATTTATGAATTCTTTCAGAGAATGTACCAGAAACCAATAATTCAAATTCAAGTGTTAAGCCATTGACGCCTCCTGAAGTTGTAGACTTACCTCTCACTTCTGGTTATGATGTCGGACAAAAGATAATATCTAAAGAAATGACTACAACAGGTTTGTTTGATATTTTTGATTGTTGAATTGTTTCTCTATTGATTTTATGAAGGGGACGACCAAAAAAAAGAAACAGCTTGTGTAAGGAAAACTACTGATGGTCTGAAATTATTGTAGATTATCTTTTTTTTAAATTTTTTGTATCTTTTTACTTGTTTCAATCAGTGAACTGGAGTCATACTGGAGCACTGCGTTCAAATGTTTAGTTGAACAAACCAACCCCGGCACTTTTTTTTTCACCCTATCAATCTCTTTTACCAAACTGCTATGAGGATGTAAACAAACCAACACTGGTTGTTAAACAGTAGAGGCAAATACAAAGGCACATCTTCACACATACATATGTGTGTGTGTGTGTGTGTATATATATATATATATATATATATGTGCGTGTGTGTATATATATATATATATATATATATAATCATCATTACTTAATGTGTACCTTGCATGCTGGCATGGGTTGGATGGTTTGACAAACGCTGGCCAAGCAGAAGACTGCATCAGACTTCTGTGTCTGTTTCAGCACAGTTTTTACCATTGGATGTCCTTCCTAACACCAACCACCCCGCAGAGTGGATTGAGTGTTTTTTATGTGGTACCAGCACAAGCAAGGTCAGTTTTGGCTTGAGTTTTATTGCTGTATTGCCCTTTCAAATGCCAACCACTTTACAGTGTGGACTAGATGCTTTTTATGTGGCACCAGCAGGCTTCCACACAGTTTCCATCTACTAAATTCACTCAGAAGATTATAGAAGACATTTGCCTAAGGCACCATGGGATTGAACCTATGCAGTTGTGAAGTGAGCTTCTTAACCACATGGTTACATCTCTTGTAGATTTTTATTTTTTATTTTATTTATTTATATATTTTTTCCAATTTAATGGTCTGTTTACTAAGTTCCAAATTTCTTAACAGAACATACCTGGCCTCAAAAACCAGCCAAAGAAATTCAAAAGGGACCCCAGATCCGACCAAACAGAATGAAAATTACTGAAAAGGTACCTACATCTGAGGAGCTAGCTGCACTGAAACATAAAAAGAAGGCAAGTATTTAATTAAGAGCAATAACATATGCCATATTTAATTTCATATAAGATGGAGTTTTTTTACAAAAATTTTTCCAGTTCAATATGCAAGAGTTGGGCCTCCCATAAGCTAATTTTGTTCTTGATACTCTTTTTCTTGTATATGTACTGCTGAAATTGGGTTGCATCTAATATGCCCATGTGTTTGTTTTGCTATCAAATACAGTAATTGTTTAATCCAAGTACACGTTAATAGAGAAAAGAATTGTGTTGTCTTTCTTCTGTTTTTATTTAACACTTCTGTCTTTTTTTTTTTTCTTTTTTTTTCTTTTTTTTCAACTTTGGGTTCATTTTGAGAATTTTAATGAATCTTTTTCTCTCAGTTTGGATTTTCAAAATTATAATAGAATTGCTTCTGTAAGTTGAAATCTTTGTGGCACAAATTGAACACATTTTACTAACTGAAATTGAAATTAAATTGGGTTAAAGTTTTCGATTTTTAATATTTTAAATTCTTATTTCAATTATTTGTAGGTTTTGGGGTTTTTTTTAAAATTACTTTTCAGCCTCTGATTTCAGCTTTTAAATATTCATGTCTTATCAAATTGAAAATTTTGAAGTGTTAAAAAAAAATTTAATAAAAATTCTCAAGTTTACTTTTATTTATTTTATTTTTTTAATACCAAATTCTCAAACAGATTAGTTTAATTTGATTGGTCTTATCTGTTGATTTTCAGATGTATCAGAGTGGAACTGAACAATTTAATGTAAAACCTGTGAAAGGTATACATTTCCTACAGGAACAGGGCCTCCTTTCCACCCCTTTAGATCCAGGTGAAGTGGTCACATTTTTAAGAGAGAATCCTAAATTGGATAAGAGACAAATTGGAGAATACATCAGTAACAAGAAAAATGCGAAGATATTTGAAGCTTTTGTCAAGTACGTGTTTTACATCGTCATCAACATTTAATACCTGTTTTCCATGTTGGAATGGGTTGGGTGGTTTGACAGGAGGAGCTGGCCAGCCAGAGAGCTGCATTGTGTGTCTATACATTTTTTGGTATGTGTGTGTCTATATATGTGTTAAGCATCAGGTAGAATGCTTTTGCAGTATTCATTCGTGTTGTCTTGGCTGTGATGTCAACGTTACTTTTCATCCTTTCAGTAAACCAAGTCCCAGTCCAGCACTGGGGTTGATTTTTCTCTCTCTGTTTTTCATTCTCATCCTTTCTCTGTTTGTCTGTCTGTCTCAACTAGAGATAAGCTGATCAAGCTTAGAGAGTACCACTTGGTTTATATACCCAACAGACACCGCATATCACAACAGTGCTCCATTAGTAGTTGAGAGTCCAATGCAAAGCAAGCATGTGTGTTTGTTGTGCCTGTATCTATCTGTGTCACTGTTTTTACATTGTTGCAGTTTAAGATAATAATGTAGTGTCTGTTTTATGTTCTATGACTTAGAGATTGCTCAAATGATAACCAAACATAAAGCAAGTTCTGGGGTTGATATAATCAGCTTAAATTCTTGAAAGTGGTGCACCAGTATGACCACAGTCCAATGACTAAATTAAGTGTCTTTTTATCTTTTTTTATTTAAAAAAAATCTTTTTTCTGTTGTAGATCCTTCAATTTCAATGACACACGATTGGATGAAGCTTTGCGTCTCTACTTAGAAACATTCCGTTTACCTGGGGAGGCTCCTGTAATATCCTACATCATTGAAATGTTTGCTGAACATTGGCATGTAAGTATCATATAGATGTTGATATCTCTTTACTAAAATATCTATTTTTTTCTATATTGTTTTTATTTTGTACTTATCTCATATTAATGCATGTACACATCCAAAAACCAACACCCACACATGTACACACACACCTAAACAGTGGCTGGTAAAACCTTGGAATATCAGACAAAATACTTTGTCGTATTTTGTTATATCCATTTATTTGCTGAGCTAAAATCAAATCCCATCTGACCTTTGACTTCTTTTTACATTCTTGCTTCCAAGGTTAATAAAATAAATAGCAGTTAAGTGTTCGGGTCAGTATAATCAACTATACTATTATATGTGGTTACCGGCATAACCACCTTTTAGTTATTAAAAATGGTAAAAGACGAAGACAGGTGAAAGAACAACATCCAGGTGTATTAGTTTAATGCTCAGGAAGAATGGGAAAGTCTTTGACGTTTCGAGTCTACACTCTTTGACAGAAAAAATTGAGAGGGAAAGAAATGGAGAGAGAAAAAGAGGTGTAGGGGTTAATGGTTTGACATGATGAAATGGTCAGAAGGAAGCAGCAGAGTGGAAGGGAAATAATAACGATGACCTGTTCGAACTAGGGTGTGCAAGCGCATGTGTATGTGAGAATGGGGGTGAGTGTGTGTATGTATGTGTGGGTGAGCTTAAAGTTATGTGGACCTCTCTGTGTGTGTATAAGACAATCACCAGCAAAAATAGGCACAGGAGTGATTTTGTGGTAAGTAACTTGCTGATCAACCACATGGTTCTGGGTTCAGTCCCACTGCATGGCACCTTGGGCAAGTGTCTTCTACTATAGCCTCAGTCTGACCAAAGACTTGTGAGTGGATTTGGTAGACGGAAACAGAAAAAAGCCTGTCGTATATACATTTGTTTGTGTGTCTGTTTTTGTCACCACCCCCACCATCATCACTTGACAACCGATGTTGGTGTGTTTACATCCCCATAACTTAGCGGTTTGGCAAAAGAGACCAATAGAATAAGTACTAGGTTTACGAAGAATAAGTCCTGGGGTCGATTTGTTTGACTAAAGGCAGCACTCCAGCATGGCTGCAGTCAAATGACTGAAACAAATAAAAAAAAATATATCAAATCTTACATCTGTTTCCCATGCTAGCATTGATAGGATGGTTCTTAAACTTGCTTTAAAATAATAATAATAACAATAATTTAACATATATATGCATGTATATGTGTGTGTGTAAATGTGTCAATGTAAAATCCATACATAATTCGTAAACACTATTTCTACGAAAATTGCATATCTCTAAAATAAAATATCTTCATATCACTTAGTAAATGTGTGTGTCTGTAAACTTGTATGTAAATATTCCATATTTTCTGCTATTTGGTTGCTATTTCTAGCTAATCATGCAACCACATTAAGGCTTCTTTATTGGCTTATGTGAAATAGAGTTGTCAGATTATAGCCTTTCCCTTAAATTAAGCTGTTGACATTAATCTTTTCTTGTTTGTCTTCTCAGAATTATAATATATCTTAATATATTATGTTTAATGTTTCAGAAAACCAACGGGGAACCTTTTGCTGATTCTGATGCTGCATTTACACTGGCATATGCTGTGATTATGTTAAATGTGGACCAGCACAACCACAATGTTAAGAAACAGAGTACACCTATGACTGTTGATGTAAGTATTTATCTTGTCCTTCTAATGAACTAGTTTAATGTATGTTTGCTATTGTCTGAAGTATGTTAAGAGTGATAAACTGTAATGGATGTAGATGGCTTGTAACTTCTAGAGCAAAGGACCAAGGTCTTGCTAGTTTATTATACAATAGTAATTTCTGAATGGTTATCTAAAATGACTAGGAATGCAAGGAGTAATGATAGGTCATGAAAAAAATGGCTTGCAGGGAAGTTGTTAGGTTTGATAGAAAAATTAATAAATATGGATAATTGAATAGAATTGTCATGTCATCATAAAGGGAAAATGTTAGTTAAATGATATATTAAGTCTTGTAAATATGGCCACATTGATCTGCCTATAACATTTGTTTGTCATCCTCCATAATATATAGAGAGTTATATTTAAGCAACTGCCTTCTACTGTAGCATCAGGTGAATTTGATACATGGAGACGCTATAAGGCTTGTCATACACACACACATACTTATGTATGTGTGTTTGCATTGATCTTTGTTATGCACTTTGCTCTTAACGGTGAACTTTATTGGCAATTCCTTGTCAACAAATAGTCTGCTAACTCAACACTTTTGAAGGCATGATTAAAGTATCTTTTACTTGAAAACTAGGTGAAGGTTAGAGATGGGAAGACACCTGACTATAAAATGATGTCTCAATCACATGTATTCCTCTAACTCATGCTAACATGGAATAACAGTTGTAAAAGAACTGAACAAACAAATGAATTGCAATAAATAAATGGATAAGTTAGAAGCATAATTGGGACAATGAAAGGAAACTGACTTTTCAAAGTGATACAGTAATGAGCCAATAATTGCAAATTCAAACCTTGTTACAGCCATCATATTGTGCCTTTGAACAACAGTATATATAATTGTATTAGTCTGTTTAAATTAACATGGTCCTGCCTACAGTGGTTACATTCTGCCGTGGTGTTGGATGCCTGTGAGGAACGGATGTAATATAGTGTGCTTCAACTCACTGGTAATCGCAGACAGCTGGCAATCAGAACCCAAGTCCAAATGCAACGATGACTAGTCTCTGGCTGGAGGAAGAATATTCCCAAATGATCTGGTACCTCAGCCATCTCCAAGGAGCAAAAGCCATTATAGTTATAGTAGAAAAGGTAGAGACAGGCCATAGGCTGGAGGCTATTGTATATGGGGCCACTGGCTGGAGTGTGTCTGTAAATAACTTTAGACCACATCCTTTTCTGGATGTCTGTATATACAGCAGTAGTACTGTTACAGATGTGAGAGCAATATTTCACTATGTGCTTTATCTGACCTTTGCTTTGTAGTGTGTTGACAAGCTCCCATGCAGTATTAAAATGTGTATGCTTATAAAATGTTGAACTTTTTTTCCCCAGGAATACAAGAGAAATGTCTCAAAAACCAATGGTGGTAATGATTTTGATGAGGATATGTTGGAAGATATTTATAATGCTATTCGGTAGGTATTCAACCCAATTTAGTGGCGAAATTAGCTTCTTAAAATAAAATTTTGTTGCTAATTTGTATAACTAAGAGATATTTTTACAGAAACCTTACTTAGCACTTTAAGTATTTTTTCCTTTCATAGAACTCTAAATATTAGGAAGATAGAGATTAAATTTCTTCATAAATATGGCATTATTGTGATTTTTATCATGTTAATTTTCTAAGATGTGTTAATACATGATTTTCTGTGAGATAAGTGGTGTTAAATGTCTTGCTCAAGAACATGTAGAAAATTCTCCAACAAAGGAAATATAAATTCACAGTTCATTTATTTATTTATCTGTTTCAAAGTGGAGGGGCCATGGCTTGGTGAGAAGAGGTTATCTTCTTAACTAGTCTTGAAGGCCCGTTTTCATTGCCTCCAAATCTGATGGGAGGAAATTAACCTCAGACTGGAGGCCTTATTTGAAAGCTTCCAACAGCATGGCCACTGCTGAAGATACCCCATGAGCCAAGTGGTAGTGTTGAAGCAAGCAACTATTTAAATCTGCTCCTCCAAAATAGGAACGGTCTATTTGATAGGCTTCCATACAGTATCTGATGGTTAAATTTTCATTCAGAAGGTTTCAGTTTATCCTGTGGCATAGTAGAATATACTTGGCCAAGATGCCATGCAGTTTAATTGAACCCAAAACCTCATAGTTGTGAAGTGAACTTCTTAACCACATAGCCATGACTGGCATTCATGATGCTAACTCAATAATGGTGTAAACTTGATTCTCTCAGCCTTAGCACTGAGTTCATATGGATCTCATTGTGAATTGCTGTTTTATGAAAATTAAGAAAGTTATTTCTGTCACCACTTTCTCTTGCATCAAAAACAAGATAAGATCCATTTGTCCTTTGTCGCTTATAACTATCACTAATTAATCATAATTCTATCTAATACCATGAATGTATTTTCATGTTTCATAGAGTTACCATGAAGAGTATCCAAACGTTAAGATGAAATATTATATAACAATCTCTCTTTGATTGTATTGCTACTCTATGGTTACTCTATATAAATATTAACAATGAAAAGAAGTATTACTGTTTTTTTCTTTATTGTTACTTTTTCCATTTTTAAGTTATTTATTGCATTATTTCAGGAATGAAGAAATAGTGATGCCTGCAGAACACACTGGATTGGTGAAGGAAAATTATTTGTGGAAAGTAAGTAAAATATTTGACCACTTCTTCAAATCATGAAAATAAGAGATTTATTTTTTTTAGCGATTTTATTTTATGAGAACAAAGTGAAAGTTTTGTGATGGTAGTATATAGAAACCTTATTAGAGAATACTTTGAAGGATTCTGCTAGGATATTGTTTTGTTTTTAAATGGTTTAGTCAGAAGAAGGAGAGCAGTGTTCATAACCTTCATTAAAGTCTCTGACTCTTGTAACAGGATCAGTGGAAGTTACTCTCATATTGGAGACATGGATCAAACGTTTGCCACAGACTGAACTCTTACTAAATGCGCTCAAAGACTATGCAGTGATGTGTGATGTTAAACCGGCTTTTAGATTATATCTATCATCCAAGACCAGGAACAGTTTCTTTGATAGGCTTCCACACAGTTTCCATGTACCAAATTTCTTATAAAGTCTTTGGGCCAACCTAAGGCTTTTGTAGAAGACATTTGCTTGGGTTGCCTTGCTGTGAAGTCATATCTGAAATACAGCTCTGCCTCCCTTTTTAGTTATTATCAAAATAACTCTTGTTGATGCAAATCACTTTTATCATCAACGGTTTCTTGTGATTATTCATAGTTGTATGGTTAGGAAGTTCACTATGATTCCAGGTTCAGTCTGACTATATGACACCTTGAACAACTGTCTTCTGGGCTAACCAATAGCTTTAAGTGACTTTGATCAACAGAAACTGTATGTGTGTGTGTGTGAATATTGACATTACACAACTTCACTTGTTGCCACTGTTGATATGATGTCTGCATTCTTGTGCTTTTGAAGATGTGAATTAAAAAAAAAATCCTCTTAGTGGAAAAATGAGTAATGGTTGTCAACAAGAAGAGGATTCAGCTGTGAAATCCAGTTTCAAATATGTCCCTGTCCAACCCCTGCTCATCATGATCGTTGTTTAACATCCATTTTCCATACTGGCATAGGTTGGATGGTTTGGTAAGCCACAGGGCTGCTTCAAGCTCCAATTTCAGCTTTGGTGGGATTTCTATGGTTGGATGCTCTTCTTAATGCCAACCACTTTACAGTGTGTACTGGATGCCTTCTTCATACCACAGGAACAGGAGATAGTGTTTTAGGTGGCTTTATGTCGGGTGTTAAGAGGCTGAAGTATGATAAAGGGACAAGCACAGGTGTCTTGCTATAGAGAAGACACATGACTACCCTACATTATATAAGGGTGGGTGGGAGTAGCTAGGTAGAAAATAAAGATGGTAATGAGGCAGTGCCAGAGAAAGCTCTCAAGGTGGATAAAATGGATGTCTAATGACCAAACTAATGAATTTTGTGTTAGTCGATTCATTGAACATGATAAATATTTCTATTATTTTATTATCGTTTCAGGTTCTACTCAAAAGGGGAAGTGGCAAGGAAGGGTCATTTATACATGCTCCCACAGGTTCTTTTGACCATGAGTTATTCACTCTAGCTTGGGGGCCAACAGTTGCTGCTCTTTCATTTATCTTTGACAAAAGTTCAGATGAAGGCATCATACAGAAAGCAATCTCAGGTTTCAGGCAAGAACTATTTACTTTTCATTCTTTTCTCTTCCTTTAACATTTTCACTTAGTCATCCTCTGCAGGATTTGAACTTAGACTGAAAATAAGCATAATTAAATATTACAAGGCATTTTTAAAATACTTTGTCCAGTACTTTGTTTCTGCTAATTACTGCCCTCAATATGTAATTATAAATAATAATTAGAACAATATTAATGATTAAGTGGGATATTAGCCGAGTCATTAAGGCAGTGGATAGAATGCCATGCTGTATTCCTTCTAGCTCTTTGCACACCAAAATTGAATCCTGCCTAGGTTAACTTTACATTCAATCTTTTTTGTGATTAATGAATACATATTTCTTTATTACCCACAAGGGGCTAAACATAGAGGGGACAAACAAGGACAGACAAAGGTATTAGGTCGATTACATTGACCCCAGTGCGCAACTGGTACTTAATTTATCGACCCCGAATGGATGAAAGGCAAAGTTGACCTCGGCGGAATTCGAACTCACAATGTAACGACAGACGAAATACTGCTCAGCATTTTGCCCGGTGTGCTAACGTTTCTGCCAGCTCGCCGCCACAGATTAATAAATACAGTACCAGTCCAGAGTGGTGCTTTGGCAGAATTGTTAGAGCTTCGAACAAGAACAAGATGCATTGCAGTATTCATTCAGAAAACTTTATGTTCTGAGTTCAAATTCTGCCTAGGCACCAATGGCCAATGCTAAGTACCCCTTCAAACATGCAATTGGCCAACATCAAGCATAGATAAACTAGCGACAACATATTGGGGCTTCATCCAGCAGTGGATCATTAACAAATGAATGGAATGCGAAAATGATTTGGGAGTATGAACATGCCTACAAGTAGCTGATGAAATTACTTCAGACAAGTATATTACTGCTACTAAGTGCTTACATTATTTATCCAGGTGTTGAGATTTAACTCATAACCAGACTAAAATAGTTCTGATTAATTCTTATAAGTATAATCCAGTACTCTGCATTTTAGATATTTTCAAGTGTTCCTGTTAGATTTTGTAGCATATTAGCTGTTTAAAATATTAACCTTAATTTAAAATATTCATGGTTTCATTTTGTGTATGCTGTGAGGAAGGGTGTTTGCTGTCCACAGAGATAATTTTCTTTTCTTTTTCGTCTTTTCCAGGAAGTGTGCAATGATCTCTGCTCATTATGGTATGAGTGATGTATTTGACAATCTCGTTATCTCACTCTGTAAATTTACAACATTACTTAGTTCTGCTGATGTAAGTAATTTTGTCTTTTTATTACTCATTGTCTCTGGAATTCCTTCAATATTATCATTTAACATTCGTTTAATCAAGCCAAACTATGGTTAATGATATTCTATCCATGACCATTCCATATTATGAGTTGAGGACTACATTAACCAATGTGTCCTTCCTTTTCAAAATGGTAGAGTGTGACTAGAGGAAGATTTTTAGCATAGCAAATGACACTTTTGCTTGGGGTCCCTCCATGTTGTTGGAGTGGCTGTAACTGGGTCTAATTTAACAAGCTTTTAATGGTGCAGTGCATGGTTTGTCATAAGCAATTTTAGGAATATTATCCTTAGATTTGAGTTTTTAACCTCAGTGAAGACTTAACTGCAAAGTCTGTAACTTACCTAAAATAAATATTCAGACTAGTGAAATGAAGTGGGATTTTTCATCTTCATTCTGGAGTTCATTTGAATATCATCATGTCTTCATTAATTAATCAAATGTTTTCATTTAAATGAAAATGGTAGAGCAATTTGTTGACTTGATTATTGCATACTTTATTAACTTTTTTTATATTGTAGGCACCTGAAAACATTTCAGTCTCTTTTGGTGGTAATTCCAAGGCTCAGCTTGCTGCAAGAACTGTTTTTGGACTTGCTCATCGGCATGGTGATATTTTAAGAGAAGGCTGGAAGAATATTCTTGACTGCTTGTTACAGCTCTATCGAGCAAAACTTGTCCCCAAAAGCCTCATAGAGGTAACTGTTATTTTATACTTTTCCAATTTATGAACATGAATGGAGTATATCTTTTATAGAATTTTCTTTTTTTTTTTTTCATTCTGTCTTACATCCATTTTCCTGAGCTAGCATTCACTTAAGGAGTGTTTATTATCATTGTTGGAACAATTACTTTTAAAACTTTGTATCTTTCTTAAAGCTAACCAACTCATCAATCATTTTTCTTACTACTGAATTCCCTTATTTATTCTTCATATATGAGGATTTTTTTTGTTCCATATATCTTTGAAAGCACCAGAGCAAACCAATGACAACAAACTTTCGTCTTAGCTCAGCACCTTTCATACAATGAGAAGAATGTGAACAGTCATATACACACACAAATACACATACATGCATACGCATGCATACAAAGGGCTTCGTATAATTTTCATCTGTTAAATTCACTCAGAAAGTATTAGTCAGTCCAGAATTACAGTAAGACTGAACTCAGAACCCTCACAGTAGAACTGAACACAAAAGCATGTAGTTGAGAAGTAACTCTTTTAACCATGCAGCCATGCCTAAAATTAAAATATGTGATGAAACGTTTTTCTTGCTATGTTCTTGAATAATTATAGAGGAGAGAAGTTATAGAAGAAAATATTCAAATGAAACACTTGAACATTTTTATGAAGTTTCACAGTTGTAATTGTTGAGGTGTCTAACTTAGATGATTCTTTTAAATCTAGCCTCTCCTTGGTGTTCGTACAAACTATTGATATTTACCATGTTTAGCCTCCGTTAGCTAAATATGGCTCATAGCATAACAGTTTGTATGGTTTTCTAATTCTTTTCTGGTTTCTCTGTCAGGCAAGCTTTGTTTTGTTTTTGACATTTATTGTTTGTTTCTTAGGTGGAAGATTTTGCCGATGATAAAGGAAAGATCTGTATTATGAAAGAAGAGACTACTTCTACAAGCAGGTTAGTATTTCATTTGTAAATCAAGTTATTAGTTGGATAATGATCATATAAGGTTGTAAGGAAGCAGTGAGACTGAGGAAAAGATAGAAAGAAATGAAGAGTAACAAAGAAGAAATAAGTATTAGTGGGAGGATAATAGTCAAAGTAAGGAGATAACCCATGAAGCCACAGGCGTATTTGAAAAACAAGGAAGGAATGGACTTTGGATCAGGAGAAGGGGACTAGTTTCAGTCATAAGACTGCAGCCACACTGGGGCACTGCTTTGAAGAGTTTTTAGTCAAATGAATCAATCCCAGTACTTTTTTTTAAGTCTGTTATCTACTCTGTTGGTGTCTTTTGCCAAACTGCTAAGTTATGAGGACATAAACCAACACCAGTTATCAAGCACTGATGGGGGACACACATATATATGACTGGCTTCTTTCAGTTTCCATCTACTAAATCTTTCGTCAGCCTGAGGTTATTGTAGAAGATACTTGCCCAATGTGCCCCACAGTAAGGTAAAACCCGAACATTGTGGTTGGGTGGTTAAGAAGCAAACTTCCCACTACACAACCACACCTGTGCGATTTATTTTTCTTTTGGTTTTTTTTTCTTTTGGTTTTTTTTTCTTTCTATATTTATTTGTATTCAGTAAAAAGTTATGCTGAGTTACAAAAGACTAGGAACCATTGCTCTAAATTATTTTCACTAAATGACTGTTTCTCTACGATTTCTTTCAGACCAGAAACTGGAATGCTTAGTTCCTTCTATGGATTTTTTGCATTATCAGAATCTGCTAACACTAAAGGTCCAACACCAGAAGAACAAGAAGCCACTGAACAGGCTCGCAATTGCATTCATGATTGTCACCTTGAACAGCTGATTATGGACAGCAAGTTTCTACGGGAAGAAGCTCTGCAAGAGCTGGTTAAGGTGGCTTAAATTAATGGATTTCTTTCTCTCCCCATCTCACGTCCCTCTCTCCCCTCCTACCCTCTCTCTCCCTTCCCATTCTTCTGTCATCTCTCTTACCCTCCCACCCACATAGCCATGTCTGCCCCTATATATGTGTATGTGCAGCATTATTTCTATGGTAGGCTTTCTACAGCTGAATGCCCTTCCTGAGGCTGACCCCTCACCAATTTCCAAGCAAGGTGATGTTTTTCCCCTATCTAAGGGGCATACAACTTTATATTTATACACATACATAAATCCAGCCACAGAAAATGTACCTCCACAAATTTCATCCAACCCATATGAGCATGGAAATGTGGACATTAAAATGATTATGTTGGTGACATTTGATTAGTCCATTCATAAAAGATGGTCTTGATCCTCTTTTATTCTCTCATAAACTATACCCAGTCATTTGGGGCGAGATGACATTGCTTCTTTTTTTCTATGACCCTTTCTTTGTGCTTTTTCATTTTTTCAACATCTTACAATCTTTTCTGTGTATTTCAGACACTGCTCATTGGTTCCCAGGTGCCAGATTCTGACGAAGCCCTCTGCATGCAAGGAGATGAGGATTCTGCTGTGTTTTTCCTTGAGCTTCTTATAAAAGTAGTCTTGCAAAACAGGTTTGTAATATCTACACACTGTACATTGTAATAGGAATCTACAAATAACATTCTTTTATTCTTTTACCTGTTTCAATCCTTTGACTGTGGCCATGCTGGAACACCCCCTTGAAGAGTTTTAGTTGAACAAATCGCCCCCAGGACTTATTTCTTAAGCCTAGTAGCCTAGTACTTATTCTATTGGTATTTTTTTGCTAAACTGCTAAGTTACAGGGACGTAAACACATCAGCACCAATTGTCAAATGGTGATGGGGGACAAATACATACACAAAGACACACACATACAATGGGCTTCTTTCGGTTTCCGTCTACCAAATCCACTCACAAGGCTTTGGTCAGCTCAAGGCTATAGTAGAAGACACTTGCCCAAGGTGTCATGCAGTGGGACTAAACCTGGAACCATGTGGTTGGGAAGCAAGCTTCTTACTACATAGCTTTCACTTTTAGTCACCAGCTTTGCTACCACCACCATCATTGTCATCATTATCATCTCAACACTATCAACAGCATCAATTTTCCTCCTGATGGTTGGTTGGTTAGTTGGTAAGCCACCTCACACTTTGAATTCTTCCCTGCTTCAACTTAGTAGCAGGACCTTTATCCTTTTTCTCTGTTCTCTTTTTATATCTTGCAAGTTACTTAGTCACATCATTAGTGTCAATAAGATGGTTGGCATTAGGAAGGACATCTAGCTATAAAAACCATACCAAAGCTGGCACTGGAGCTTGGCATATCTCTGTGGCTCACTGGATCTTCTCAAGCCATCTACCCATGCCAGTGTGGAAAATGGATGTTAAATGATGATCATGATGATGACGACATCTCATCAGCTGATTCTCACCTGAAGCTGTGATATGTTTATTTCCTTGTTAACTTCGCAACTGGTCACTGTACTTTCAAAGACAGGTTGAATAAAAAAACTTTTACTCGTAAAACAGGTCAGAGTTGGAAACAGGAAGGGCATTTGATTATAAAATGCTATCTCATAGTACTTGTCAGCTATCAGACCTGTCCCTGTATTTAGCCTTGGATGGAGCTTACCAGATAAATTCCCGTTCAACCCATGCCAGCAAGGAAAAATGGACATGAAATGAATGAATGACCTAAGAATTATATTAACTGATTTGGTTTTTTATCAACTTCAAATGCAATTGTTTCAACATTCGTTTATCTGTTTACAGGGATAGAGTGACAATAATCTGGCAAGCTGTTCGAGATCACCTCTACAACCTTATTGTGATGCTACTGATCATACATTCCTAGTAGAAAGAGCTGTTGTTGGTCTTCTTCGAATTGCCATACGCCTGCTCAGGAGAGAAGAGATAGCTTCCCAGGTAAGTCATGCAAATAAAACTGAAATTCCATATTATTTCTGTTGCCTACAGACTTATATATACTGTAATCACCAATTCGTCATCATAATGAATTTATTCAATTGTCAGACTCCCAAGATTTCCAGTACTTAATATTCTTTTACCATCACATTAATATTAAATTTTTTCATATACTTCTATAAATTAAACCTCTCTGCCTGTCTATTTATTTGTATCTCTTTATATATCTCTTTCTATGTATTTATATTTCTGTCTATTTATCTTGTATTTTTCTATCTCTCTCTCTCGCTTTGTTGTAGGTCCTTGCTTCACTACGTATCTTGCTAATGATGAAACCAGCTGTGATCCATTCCATCTGCCAGCAAGTGGCATACGGTCTTCATGATCTTTTGCGCACTAATGCTGCCAACATTCATTCAACGCAAGATTGGTACACTTTGTTCACAGTTCTTGAAGTAGTTGGAGCAGGCGCTAAACCACCAAACTTTATGCAGTTATGTACCTCTAATGCTACAAATGATGCTGCAACAGACTCTGGTACATTTGACTAATAATTTTCCTTAAATATTTTCTTATCTTAAACTTTGGACATTCTTTAACCATCTTAACTAGTAATAACTGTTTGAAATAATGTTAGTTAAATATTTTTGTGTGCAAGTAACCATTCTAAACTGAAGCATAGACCTTTTTCTTTTCTTTTTTTTTTTACTAAGGAACAAACCTAAGATAGTGGTGGGGAGGGCAAAATTTGCTTTGAGACTCTTAATCTTGGGGCCGTGGGTTCATGCCCCATGCTGGGCATAATTTATTTTGTCCAACCCATGCTAGCATGGAAAGCAGACGTTAAACGATGATGATGATGTAAACCATTGTATTTTGCAGGAGCTCAAAGTGACAGTGAAGTTCAAAGTGTGAACATTCCATCTGAATCAGGCGAGAGAGGCTACACATCTGATAGCGAGTTATATGACACTCAGTCAAAACACCATCGAACCTGTCATACAGAATTAGAAGTTAAACCTGCCCCAGACAATGTCAGTTGGCTCATGGTATGTGTTGTGTTTTCTTTTTCTTGTTTAGAACCAAGGTTTGTTTTGAAGCAAAATTATTTTATATTAAAGCCTCAGATTTTTCTGGAAGCATTTATTTCATTTTAATTGCAAAAATTTGCATGAAAAAAATTCCTCAGTAAAAAAAAATTACCTCAGTTAAATACATTTTAAATAGTAGTGAGTGCTCTTATTGCTTTTCGCCGCCTTGACTGGCTTCTGTGCCGGTGCATGTAAAATGCACCAATCCGATCGTGACTGTTGCCAGCTTCGCCTGGCACGTAAAAAGCACCCACTACACTCACGGAGTGGTTGGCATTAGGAAGGGCATCCAGCTGTAGAAACACTGCCAGATCAGACTGGAGCCTGGTGTAGCCTTCTGGCTTCCCAGATCCCCGGTCGAACCGTCCAACCCATGCTAGCATGGAGAACAGACATTAAACGATGATGATGATTATCATCATTGTCATTATCATCGTTATTATTATGGTAGCATACCAGGCAAAATACGCATCAGCATTTTTTCCAGCTTTACATTTCTGAGTTAAAATGCTGCCACAGTTGACCTTGCCTTTCATCCCTCCAAGATCAGTGAAATAAGCACTAGTTAAGCACTGAAGTCAATGTAATCAGCTATCCTCCACCCCAAAATTTCAGACCTTATGCCTATAGCAGAAAGGATTATTATTTTTATTATTATACTGCTAGATGCCCACACAAATGATTTGTTTTCAGTGGTGAATGCTTATGTAGAACCAACCGCATTTTTTATGGAAATGCAGATAGAAAATTGGTGCAAATGTTTGCTACAAACTCAATGAACAACATACCACAGGTTTTTCTGTTACAGTTCTCCATCTCCTGGATTAATTGCCTTTACCACAGCATAGAGTGCAACTCACTCTGGTAGGCTAAATGTCCACCTGCTGGGCTGGTTGTCTTTACTTCAGCATGGAGTGCAACTCACTCTGGTAGGCTAAATGTCCACCTGCTGGGTTAGTTGCTTTGCATGGTAGGCTAAATATCCACCTGGGTACCTAAAAAAAGATTTAAGTCCTTTTATGGGTTTTGTTTTTCATCCCGCAGGGTGGCCAAAAACCTCCTTACTCACTAAGTAGGCTTGGTGGTGTTGCCAGTTTAGTCACCAATGGCCTGACCATGCAACATGTTATACCGGGGCACATGTTACTAGTAGCACATACAAACATTCAGCCTTAAATTAAAAAAAAAACTTTCTTGTAATGAAGTGACTGTCATACATTCTTAAATCTAAAGTAAATAGCATTTAGAACGTTTTTAGTTACTTTTAACACTGATCTTTATGAGCTTTGCTTTAATATAATCAAAAAGAAGTATTTCAGGTCAGTGATAAATACAAATTCCAAATACAGTGTAGCATTCATTTAGAAATTTCTCAAAAGTAATTTACCATTTTGTACTTTAACGTTTTATGTACTATTTTTGTCATTTGCTTCAGGTGGAGAAAGAAGTTGTAAGCACTGGTTCTACAAATTCTTTGACTTCCCCCACCACCCACCGTCCTCCACGTAACCAATACTCTATTGATCTCAACGAAGATATTTTTTACTGTGATTCTAAAGCTTTACTCCGGTCGTCAGAAACGTTGGCTTTTCTGGTACGAGATGCAGTACATGTAACACCACACAACTTTGAAAGCTGTATTCATGCCATCCGTGCATTTGTTGAAGCTAGTATCAATGGAGGTTAGTAAAATATCTTGCTCCTATATTGAACCATTCGTGGTTTTCAACTACTACTATTATTTTCATGTCAACCTGCTGTAAGAATTCATAAAATACTGTATATATAATAATAATAATATAATAATAATAATATTATTGTATACAGTGCTCAGGTGCACATCTTGTCAGAAAGTGCATATAGAGTGTATGTAGTAATGTACAAATGTCTGGAAAGCAAACAGTGTATGAGTTAGATACATGCTTGCGTATGTATGGAGGGAAGAAAATCAGGTGTAGTGTTGGTGAATCTCAGGAAGCATGGAAGTTTTGAAGGATGCAGTGCTCTGACAACTAACAACTGATGCCGGCAGTTTGTTCCATGCTTCAGCAAATCTTAGTGTGAAGAAATGTTTCTGAAAGTCGTGGGAGCTGTGCTGTTTTCTAACTTTGTAAACATGTCCACAGGTGTTAGACAGATGGAGTTTGAAAAGGTGCTCAGAGTTATTGTTTGTAAGATGGTTAATAATTTTATGGGTGTCTGCCAAGTCAGCTGCCAGATGTCGGAGTTTTAATGTGTCCATGCCCATATAATCAGAATCAGTTCAGATTGATCCTTTCACATTACATTATTAGGAAAATTTAGGGGACGATATGAGGTGGACTATTGTGAAGTGAAATCTTGTCTTTTTTGCTTAATTTTCTTTTTGTATATCAATAACTTCTCTCTCTCTCTAAAACAATTTTGTCTTATCTAAGGTTAACTAGGATTGTCTGTAAAGTAGAAACATGAATTCCATTATTTTTGGAAACTCAGACAAGAGTTCTATGACAAAATAAGTTTGCAAACCACTGCATTAGGGTATTGCATTACTTCAATCTCTCTGACTATTAGCACTTGTGCTAGGAGATAAAAAAAAAGCCACCAGCCTTATAGAAAGATCTCTCTGAAGTCCACTTTCCCTGATGAATTTAATGCTTAGATCCAGGTTCAATTCTACTTTGTGTCACCTAGGGCAAGTGTCTTCTATTACAGCCTTGGGCTGACCAAAGCCTTGTGAGTGCATTTGGTAGACAGAAACTGAAAAAAAGCCCATCGTGTGTGTGTGTATCTTTGTGTCTGTATTTGTCCCTCACCACCTCTTGACAACCGGTGTTGGTGTGTTTATGCCCCTGTAACTTAACAATTTAACAACAGAGACCAGCAGAATAAGTACTAAGCTTTAAAAAAAAACTGGGGTTAGTCATCGTAATAAAAATTCTTCCAGGTGGTGCCCCAGCATGGCTGCAGTCTAATGATTGAAGCAAGTGAAAGATAAAAGATACACTTAGTACCACCTTAAACTTTTCCCTCTTGAGCCTTGAAATCAAATTTACTCGAAACACCAGACACCAATCATAAACTTTTTGAGTTCTCTGTCAACTGCAATAATTTCACACAAACACAACTGCTGAGAATAAGAACAAATTAAAAATTTTTGTTAGATACATATTTTGCTGCTTGCAAATTTGGCAATTACCCAAAGGATTGGTTTAAATTGCAAGTTTTTTTAGCTTACTCTTTTATTTGTTTCAGTCATTTGGCTGTGGCCATGCTGGAGCACTACCTTTAGTCAAACAAATCGACCCCAGGACTTATTCTTTGTAAATCTAGTACTTATTCTATCGGACTTTTTTGCCAAACCGCTAAGTTACAGGGATGTAAACACACCAGCATTGGTTGTCAAATGATGGTGTGGCGACAAACACACAATGGGCTTCTTTCAGTTTCTATCTACCAAATCCGCTTGCAAGGCTTTGGTCGGCCTGAGGTTATAGTAGAAAACACTTGCCCAAGGTGCCACACAGTGGGACTGAACCCGGAACCATTTGCTTGAGAAGCAAGCTACTTACCACACAGTCACTCCTGCGCCTGTACTTACCACACAGCCATTCCAGCATCTAATTTATTTATTTATTTTTTTAGGACAACAAAAAAATATTTGTAAAACTACTCAAACTCCCCGTGATAAGAAACATCATTCTAAATCAAACCGGCCAAAGAAAGAACAATACAGAACAAAAAGATCCTACTCTAATGCCAGCCAGCAGAATCAGACGCAAATTTCTGATGATGAAAACGACAATGAAACATTGGCTGCTGGCTTACACTCTCTCTCCATTCAGGTAAATTATTATTTAGAGTATTTAAACGGTTTTTTTCCACCCTTTTTATTATAAATGCAACTTAGTTCTTAGAAGATTAGGTTGTATATAAATTATAAAGCTTATTAATCTGTTTCTAAGAGAAAAAAAAAATCATGATTATATATGAATTTAATATTTTTTTTATGTATTGCAAAACAGTTGCTGGACTTGATGCACACTTTGCACACAAGGGCTGCATCTATCTTCAGTTATTGGGCAGAGGAAGGCAATTCTAGTGGAGAAGTCAGTGATGCCGCTATTGATGCTGGTACAAGTACTCTGTGGGCAAAGTGTTGGTGCCCTCTTTTACAAGGTATGCGCAAATCTCTAATTCACAGGCACTAACTTATCTTTATTTAATTCACTTTATTAAACAACTCTTTTCCCCAAATTTTGTTGTTCAATTATTTTAAATCACTTATAGTTAATAATGTGTAATTGCTTAATTATTGCAAAGTATTCATTATAAATTATGAAGACAGTTTGAAATGGAAATTGCTGCTACAAAAAACAGACCTGGTTATATTTGATTTATGTAAAATTTACTGTTGCTGAAAATTAATTAAGGAAAAATATTACTACCATTCTTTTGATAATCCTTTTTTTTTTCTCCATATTTCTGTTAAATCACTGCTTCTATTTCAATTATTTTGAAACATAAATTAACATGAAATTTTGATAGAAGATTTTAATTTAGCAAGTTTGTATTTTAGAACCACAATCAACTCAGAAGGGTTTTGTTATCAAAAGGATTCAGATAAAACTTACTTTTGCTTCCAGTCAACAACACTAAATAGCAGTCTGTCATTTCTTTATCTTGATAATTGATATGCGTATCATATTATTTGTCATCATTTTCAGGAATTGCTCGGCTGTGTTGTGATTCTCGTAGACAAGTTCGAAGTCAAGCCCTCACCTACCTTCAAAGAGCTTTACTTGTCCATGATCTTCAGACTCTTTCTGCTAGTGAGTGGGAAGCTTGCTTTAATAAGGTGTGTATGGAACTTTCCTGTTTTGACATTTTCTATGAAGATTTAGGATTATGTGAATCGGGTGTGTTAATGTTGAAAAAAATCAACTAAATACTGAGACTAAATTTCTGAAAATATCTAGTAAAATAGGTTTTAAGTGAATGGTTATTGAACACAGAGACCTGTGTGACAGATGAAATAAGGCAATATTAAATTCATGCTTCATATATATATATATATATATATGGTGCAGGGCTCAGTGGTTAGAGCATTGGGCTCACAATCATGAGGTAGTGAGTTCGATTCTTGGACTGGGCTGTGTGTTGTATTTTTGAGCAAAACTTTATTTTCACATTGCTCCAGTTTACTCATCTGTAGAAATGAGCTGCGATGTCACTGGTGTCAAGCTGTATTGGCCTTTGCCTTTCCCTTGGCTAACATTAGTGATGTGAAGAGGGGAGGTTAGTATGCATGGGCAACTGCTGGTCTTCCACAAGCAACTTTGCCCAGATTTGTGCTTTGGAGGGAAACTTTCTAAGTGCAATCCCTTGGTCATTCATGATCAAAATGGGTCTTTATCCCATATATATATATATATATATATATATATATATATATGCATATATATATATATATATATATATGCATATAAAATATTGAAATTTTTGTTTTAAATTATACTGAATGATGTAAAACCAAAAACTTGAATCTTTATCACTAAATATTCAATATACTTTGTATATTCAATAAACTACAAATGTTTTTGCAACTGTTTCTTTGAAGGTTCTCTTTCCACTTCTCACCAAACTGCTAAGTAATATAAATAGCCAGGATCCTTCTGGAATGGAAGAGACCCGTGTCAGAGCATCAACGTTAATCTGTAAGGTGAGTTGGCTAAGATCATTTTACAATGTAACATTTTTTTTTGTTTTTTAAATTTTATATCAGTCATTGGTTGTAGGTGTCCAAAGGGCCAGTCATTGGTTCGTTACATTTCCAAACATGAGAATAACAAGGGGATGTTTGTGTAAGTCTTCCTGAATAAATAGGCACGGGTTATTTGTTTTTTTGTTTGACAAATACAGATTTATTAACAATTTCTTGCCAATATATATATATATATATAAACTTGTATACCAATACAAGCATGCACACAATTACACACATACGATATATATATATATATATATATATATAATATATATATATATAAATCATCATTTAATGTCTGCATTTCCATGCTTGCATGGGTTAGATAGTTTGACAGGAATTTGTAAGTCAGAAGACTGCACCAGGCTTCAGCGTCTGTTTTGGCATGGGTTTTTTTTATGGCTTGGATACCCTTCCTAACGCCAACCACCCTGCAGAGTGGACTGAGTACTTTTCGTGTGGCACCAGCACAGGCGATGTGTGTATGTGTATATATAAAATTGGTGCCTTGAAAAGGTCACACAGTACACTAAATTAAATACTATATTTTCATATTAAGTATGGCATTTCCTGTAGATGGTATCACTGAGTAATTAATTGAAATTATTTATTTTGCACTACATCTATTGTTTTATTGTTGTTACCCTAAATGAAGCAAATATTAAGATATTCTGTCATCATTACTTTGCTTCATAAGTAAGTTTATAGATATTCAAAGAAAGCATTAACAACACCAAACTTATTTCTCATTTTTGCCAATTAACTAAGATTTTCTTCGATGATATGTTATTGTGGGGCCTGTTGATTGGCACAATCATTAGAGCAACAGAAAATAATTTGTTGCAGTATTTATTCTGGTTCTTTATGTTTCTGAGTTCAAATCCTAGCTGAAGTCAAATTTGATTTTTTAAATTCTTTTTGGATCTATAAAATAATTATCTATCAAGTACTAGAAGTGATTTTATTGTTTAAACCCCAGTTTCTTGCCTTGTGATTGTGTAAAAAATTAAGCCCATCATCTTATTTAAAAAAGGCACTGGATGATGTGGTCATAACTTGAATGACTTTAATCATAAATTTGCTCATTCACAGTTGACTTGGAATCAAACAGAATGTAGAAGCCTCCACATGGTCTCTCAGTCTGCTAGATATAGCAGTGGAATCTTCTTCAAATCATATCCTACCGCCAAATGTAGTCCTAGATATATTACAATCATTTTCATCATCATTGTCATCATTTACTGTCTACTTTTCCATGCTTGCATGGATCACACTGAATTTGTTGAGGCAGGTTTTCTACAACTGGGTGCTCTTCCTGTCACAAACTCTGACCAGTTATCAGCGAGATAATATTTCCTCCTTGGTCAGACATGTTTTCTCACAGAAAACTGGGAACAAACAACACGTCTTGAATGATGGTGATGCTTGTTTACGACCTTTACAGGATGGCAAGACTACACACAAACACACACATACACATATATGTATAAACACATAAGTACAGAAATATATATTTCCATCTACCAATTCCACTCACAAGGCTTTGGACAGACCAAGGTTATAGTAGAAGACACTTCAACCTGAGACAGCATGCTTTTTAACTACACAACTATCTGAATATAACAAAGGATGGTCATAGCTGGAATACCTTTTGTTGTTTATATCTCATCATTCAAAGCTTCAGCGAGGCTAAACAACAACAACCACCACCAAATTTCGTTTGTGAACATAAATTTAACTCATTATGTATATTTTTCTGTCTACAGGTATTCCTACAGCATCTGTCTCCTCTCTTATCATTGAGTACCTTTACAGCACTATGGCTAACTATATTAGATTTCATGGATAAATACATGCACAAAGGCAGTGATCTCTTGGTGAGTATTATTAATATTATTATTATTACTATTATTATTATTAAGGCAGCGAGCTGGCAGAATTGTTAGCATGCTGAGCAAAATGCTTAGAAGTATTTTGTTCATCTTTTCGTTCTGAGTTTAAATTCTACCAAGGTCAGCTTTGCTTTTCATTCCTTCGTGGTCCATAAAATAAGTACCAGTAGAACACTGGTGGTGCCAAAAGTTGAAACCATTATTATTATGGTGGCGAGCTGGTAGAATCGTTAGCATGCCAGGTGAAATGTTTAATGGAATTTCGTTTCCCACTATGTTCTGAGTTCAGATTCAACTGAGGTTGACTTTGCCTTTCATCCTCTCAGGGTCAATAAATAAAGTGCCAGTGAGATACTGGGGTCGATGTAATCGACTAGTTCCCTCCCCCAAAATTCCAGGCCTTGTGCCTTTACTGGAAAGGATTATTATTATTATTATTTTTATTGGCGAAGTCATTAGACCACCAAAAAAGTGCTTTATAATACTTGTTCTAGCTTTTATTAATTCAAATCCCACCAAGATCAACTTTGCTTAATATCTTTCCAGGGTCTACAACTATTTTCCCTGCCTAAATCAGAAATCATTATTTATCTATAATTAGGCTGGTGAACTGGCAGAATCATTAGTGTGTTGGATAAAATGCTTAGCAACATTTTTTTTTTCCAGCTCTTTACTTTCTGAGTTAAAATCCTGCTGAGATCAGCTTTATCTTTCATCCTTTTGGGGTTTGATAAATAGTACCAGTTGAACACTGAGGTTAAGGTATCAACTGGCCCCTTCCCCCAAATTTCCAGCCTTGTGCCTAAAACAGATTCATCCGTTTTTACATTCTGAGTTCAACTTTGCCTCTTCCATCCTTTAGGGGTCAGCGTAATCAACTATCCCCCTCCTCCAAAGTTGCTGGCTTTGTACCTAAATTCTTTTCTACTCTAGGCACAAGGCCTGAAATTTCTGGGGAGGAGGCCAGTTGATAAGATCAACCCCAGTATGCAACTGGTACTTAATTTATTGACCTCAAAAAGACGAAAGGCAAAGTCAACCTTGGCAGAATTTGAATTCAGAATGTAAAGACAAATGAAATAGTAATGTTTCTGCCAGCTGCCGCCTTAACCAAAATTGAAACCATTATCATTATTGTTGTTGCTATTGATGTTGTTATCATTTTTATTATTATTATTATTATTACAGTCAGATGCAATACGAGAATCCTTAAAAAATATGTTATTAGTTATGGACACAGCTGGAATTTTCCACACTGATACAACAGACTCACAACTCTGGAAATTGACATGGGACCGTATTGACACGTTCTTACCAGAACTGCAAGAGGAATTATTTAAAACTCAGGAACCTGGTAACTATCTCTTTTTGACCATTACTTTGAGACAATCCTTGAGGAACTGTTATAGTACCTCTGAAATTAAGTGAAAATTACTACACTAAGTACTATTTTTCATTATTACTGAAAGCCAAGCTGAGTCATGCTTGAAACCATTTTATTTTATTTTTCAATAACTGTTAATATGTTCAGAAAATTATCATCGCCATCATTTAACATCCATTTTTTCCATGCTTGCATGGATCAGATGGAGTTTATTAAAACTTCTTTTACAGCCAGATACCCTTCCTGTTGCTAACCCTTACTTGTTTCCAAATAAGATAATTCCCATGGCTTGACATGTTTTTCATGGAAGACTGGAAATGAAGAACATTTCTTGTATGACAGTGATGTTCACTTACAACTACCACCATAGCCAATCTTGTAAAGATAAAGAAAGGTGTTGGGATGGCTGTGTGGTAAGAAGCTTGGTTCCCAATCACACAGTTTTGGGTTCAGTCCCACTGCATTGCACTTTGAGCAAGTGTCTTCTACTATAGTCTCAGGTTGACCAAAGCCTTGTGAGTGGACTTGGGAGACAGAAACTGAAAGAAGCCCATCGTGTCTGTGTGTGAATGTGTGTCTTTGTATCTATTTTCCCACACCCTCACCACTTGAATAAGTACTAGGCTTAAAAACGAATAAGTACTGGGGTCGATTCGTCTGATTATAATTCTTCAAGATGATGCCCCCGAAACTAGTAAAAAATAATATATTTCCAGTATTCTGCACTGGTATTTTGTTCAAGTAAACCATACTGTACTGTCTTATATAAGAAGGGCTTATTTGGGTTTAGTGTATCAAACTTGGATACACAATATCTGAGTAAAAGATGGAGAGGTCACGGCTGGAATACCCTTTATCATAGACTTACTAGGTCATGACTGAGCTGAAGCTAAACGATAACAATACTTGAAATGTCATTTTTTCTTTTCTGGGGGTTATTTCTATACAGTGAACATTTAATTTCTAGCTGTAATTGTTAAACTGTAGGGACCCCCACCCCAACAATCTCTTAATTCTCAAGCTAATGAAGAAGTCTGTATGTGTATCATCATCATCGTTTAATGTCTGTTTTCTAGACAGGCATGGGTTGGACGGTTGACACGAGCCAGCCAGGTAGAAGACTGCACCAATCTACAGTATCTGATATATAAATAATTTATGTTTTATTCTCAAAATAATATTCTTTTTTTTATTTTCTTGTTTAGTGTGTGTTCCAGAACCAAGAAACATTGATCGTAATAATGCTAGCCTTGAAAAAGTGGTAGTAATGGTAGCTAACGAAGACATCCAACCAGAACCTCAAATAACATTGCCAGTCACGAATAACAATGGTACAGCAAAAGTGCCTGATTCTCCAAGTTCTCAAAACTCAGATGTTCAAACGCCAAGTCCAGACAGTGGTAAGTTAGATCTAACATCATTTTATTTGAAAATGTTTCTACCTTCTTCATTAACCCTTTTGTTACTAACCCGGCCAAAACCGGCTCTGGCTCTGTGGTAAAATGTCTTGTTTTCATAAGTTTTGAATTAAAATATTCCACCAAGCCTTAGTCACAATTTACATTCCTAACACTAGCTTAATGATAACTAAGTTATTTTACTAAATTCTTTGTTATATTCAAAATAATTGAAAGAAACACAGCATCTCAAAATAAATACAGTAACAAAAGGGTTAAGTTCTGTAAAATTGACTTTGGATTTTTTTAATAATTTTTTTAGTTTCTTTTTTTTTTATATTATTGTTATTGTTAGCTTCAGTCAATTTTGCTAATTGTAATTTAGTATACATTTAGAACTTTAATTAGTAGTTTCATTAGAAATGTTGAAATGTGGGTTGAAGGATTGATGATTCCTTTCTAGATGTTTAGTCTGGGGTCAGCCCTAATCAAACAGACCAATTATAAGTTTATTAAAAACATGGGTATGGGACCCTACCTACGTATTTATTCTTCATGAATTAGCTAGCGTTATAGTATCTTTGAAGGTGAGTGGCTTAGTGATTTGTCTATTCAACTCCTGACCATAAGGTTGTGATTTCAATTCCTGGTGTCCTTGAGCAAGACAGTTTTATTTCACATCACTCCAGTCCACTTACCTGGTAAAAATGAGTTGTAGCTGTAATTCAAATGAGCTGACCTTATTACATTTGGTGTGTCATGCTGAATCTAGAAACTACATTAAGTATGCATGTTTCTGTGGAGTACTCAGCCACATGCTTGTTAATTTCACAAGCAGGCTGTTCCCTTGATTGAATCAACTGGAACACTTTCGAGCACATCTACCCAAGGACTTATTCTTTGTAAGCCTAGTACTTAATCTATCGGTTGCTTTTGCCGAACCGCTAAGTTACGAGGACATAAACACACCAGCATTGGTTGTCAAGCTATGTTGCGGGGACAAACACAGACACACATATATATATATACACATACAACGGGCTTCTTTCAGTTTCCGTCTACCAAATCCACTCACAAGGCTTTGGTTGGCCTGAGGCTATAGTAAAAGGTGCCACGCAGTGGGACTGAACCTGGAACCATGTGGTTAGTAAGCAAGCTACTTACCACACAGCCACTCCTACGCCTGTTTATTATTAATCTAGACATTGATCAGTTTTTAATCATTAATCAGTTCAATCATCACCTTATCTTCACTGTTTATTGTTTCTTTTATTTTTTCAGGAATTGGCAAATCTCCTCGTTCAGAAAGTCCATTGGTTGGAGGGAACAGTGCCACCATGACATCCGCTTACATTCTTCAGCCACCCTTGCCTAAAGTTGCCTCTCGCAGTAGCATGGCAGACAACGTGTCAGTAAACAGTTCACCAGTTGCACCACGCCCTAATATTACAGACTCAGCGACTGTAAACAGCTCCTCTTCCACTTCTGGTTCCATAGCTTCTACTGCAAGCACCGTTCCGTTACTTCTGAACCCAGATATCATGCAAGGGACTACTATTCCTTTTATTTCTCCTCAGGTAAGTAACACTTTGCACTTACTTTTACTATGATACAAATTCCTTATTTCAAAGTGACTTAAATTAAAACCTTCCAGCAAAATAACATGTTAATTTATGTTTCAAACACCAGTTTAATAATGACAAAGTTATTGCAATTAAATTCTTCAATATTTAAAAATTAATCAAATCAAAGGCAGTGTACTGCAACAGAAATATGGTTACAAAAGAGTTAAGACACTTCTATTACTTTTTTTAATGAAATACTTTAAGTTTGAAAATAATCAAGCATTCAATTAACTTTGTTGTTATTTTACCAGTGTTTGGAACAAAAGTTTCTTTTGTGAGGGAATTTTGTTAGGCCCATAAAGCTTGGAAAAGTGAACATTTAAGCAATAACTATATACAATGATAATAGTAATAATAATAATTATTAGACACCTGTTATTATTTCTATTGTATTTATATTCATGTAACTTTGTTTTTTCCGCCCTTGTTTTTGTATTCATTTGTTACTTTCTCCCAAGGAATCTAATGCTCTTAGCTTGGTTTTTCCTTGGGGCTGGCCAGATTAGA
Source organism: Octopus sinensis (assembly GCF_006345805.1). NCBI lineage: Eukaryota > Metazoa > Mollusca > Cephalopoda > Octopoda > Octopodidae > Octopus > Octopus sinensis. The sequence goes on from NC_043006.1 coordinate 72,588,240, forward strand.
GCAATCTCAAGAATAATCAGTCGAAATTGTGAGGATAATCTGGTGCTTGACTGAGGATAAAGGGCTTCGAATGACCCATCCTTGTTTTCTTTGTATCGTTTATCTGGATGTTTTGTTGTCCCTTCTTGTATCACCTAGCTGTCTGGATGTTTTGCGTTCTTGTCTCATTTTGTATTATATATACACACAATTTGCTGACTTGTAGTAATACAAAATGCAGGGAAGAGACAGCACACCTGCGGATGAGAAGCTGGAGTCATTAATGACTAAATACCAATCTATCAAGTGGATTTCCTCTGGATGCAGTCTGTTAGCTGCTGTTGTTGTTCCAGATGTGGAAGTGATACTCTGCTATGGCTTCCCTTGGCCCTTGTAGAATGTTGGCCTGTTGGTGAGAGAAATATCGTCTGACCCTGAAACAAAAGGCCTGTCTTTGGGATATGGTCCTAGCTATGCTAAGGATGTGCAGGCAAGGCTGTGTGTTAAGAAGCTTGCTTCCCAATCACATGGTTCTGAGTTCAATCCCACTGTGCAGCACTTTGGCCAAGTGTCTTCTACTATATAATCTTGGGCCAACCAAAGCCTTGAGTGGATTTGGGAGACGGAAACTGAAAGAAGCCCATCATGTATGTATGTATATATATATATATATGTGTGTGTCTTTATACCAACCAGTGCTGCTTTGTTATATATGTTTGCATCACTAGCCTAGCAGTTCAGCAAAAGAGACTGATAGAATAAGTACCAGGCTTTAAAAAATAAGTGGACATTAACTTAATATTATATATATCAAGAATGATGCCTGTTAGCTGATGATGGAGATATATATATATATATATATACACACACACACACACATACACAGTTCTATATTTGTCCTCATCTTGTTTGTTGTTAACATGTTTTCGACAGATATAACCTCCAGCCTTCATCAGGTGTCTTGGGCAAATTTCGAACCTGAGTTCTCATTCCTAAGGTACATCAAAAAATACCAGGTTCGAAATTTCCCCAAGACACCTGATGAAGGATGGAGGGTATATCAGCCGAAATGTGTTAACAACAAACAAGATAATGACATATATATGATTGATATCCTTGTTGGCTGTGAACTTTTTGTAATCTTATGTTTCTAAGTTGTCCTCCATTGAAATTCTTGTTCTTGAAGTCTAATGGCAGTCAAGACATTTTATAACTGCATAATGTACTCATAGCATAATCTTGATTTTGTTAGTCTATGTACATTGGGGGACATTTGTGATCACTTTGAAATGAAACAGCTTCAATTACAATGACCAGCTAATATTAATTAAATTTAGTATTCATAAACTTTGATAACATTATCTATGATTAAAACTCCATGTATGGCTGTGTGGTTAAGAAGTTCACTTCCTAACATGTTTTCGGTTCAATTCCACTGCAAAGCACCTTAAGCAAATGTCTTCTATTGTAGCTCTAGACCAACCAAAACCCTGAGTTGATTTGGTTGGTGGGAACTAAAAAAAGTGTGTATGCGTCTACTTGTCCTGCATTAATAAGCCTCACCATAATATAAGCAATGTTGTTCATTTCTCATCTTTCATGAAAACATGTGCAGTTACTGTGCTGCTTGAGTTCAAAGGACAAAGGGAAATGTTTATCTTGCTCAGAAACAAGTGAGGGTTAGTGTCAAAGACAATCTGCCCACAGTAAATTTCTTCTGACCCATGCAAGAGTGAAAAGACAGCTGTTAAAACAATGATTTATCCGTATATATATATATATATATACATATGTGGAGGCGCAGTTGCCCAGTGGACACGCGGTTTTGATTCCAAGTCCGGGCGTTGAGTGTTTATTGAGCGAAAACACCTAAAAGCCCCAAGAGGCTCCGGCAGGTGGTGGTGGTGATCCCTGCTGTACTCTTTCGCCACAACTTTCTTCCGTTGGCCTGCTTGCTTAGCCAGCGGGGTGGCGTCATTTGAAGGTTAAAACAATGCGAAACGCATTATGACCAGCAAAGTGTAGCAACATCTGATAGCCTGGTCAGTCATGGTGATATATACACACACAGACATGGTTGTGTGTATATGGAGTTTGCTTGGCGTTTTGATTTCTAACCTCACCGTGCAGCATCTTGGGTAAGTGTCTACTTTAGTCTTCAAGTCAGCCAATTTTCCTTGACCAGGAAACTGTATGGAAGCCTGTTATGTTGTGTGTATATAATATGCAAACATGTGTACCTGTGTGCTACTATCTACACATGAAACCATTTGAGCAAACTGATGATGTTGTGACATTCCTTGTTAAATCACTGTAGCATTGCCTTCAAAGATAATTCCAAACTTGAAAAGAGGTAAAGGTTAGCAAGGATATCTGACTATAAAATACCTCAGTAAAATATTCATCTGACCTATGGTAGCTTGAAGAAACACATAAATAGTTCCAATAAACACCATGTTTTAGTGGGGTGGTTATGCAAAGCAAATGTCGGAGAAATTAGAAGTTTATATTCCTGTGTACATTGCATCATTGAGATGGCCTGGAACTCTAGGGGAATCGGATACTTAATCACAACTGATCATTGGGTAACATTTTATTGCAGTGTCACAGGGAACTAAGGTCACTAAACATAATGCAATGAAATGTGCCCTGATGATCAGTTTTGGTAAACCATCCAATACACAACCAGTGGTGAAACATACATAGGAACAAATGATGTAAACTTGTTTATCATTTTATCAACATTTGCTCAGTATATCATACAAGTGTAGTAGAAACTTAACCAGTGCACACTGCTATCATCATTTCATATGCTTTATGTTAATACCTTGATATTTAAATTTTCAGATGGAAAGACATGAAAGCCAGTGATCAATCAACTGACCGGTCACTTCGACTCTCTACTGGTGCCTACTTGCAGTTTGAAGCTGATTTTCTCCCCCCACTCTTTATGTTGACCATCATGATTTCTTCAGACTGGAATCAAAAATCAGTTTAAGATAATGGTCTAAGTAAAAAATTTGGTTTATCAGGGTCAAAGTTATGTGACTGAATACCTTCCATTGGTGCCAACTTCTCTTGCTACCCACTGACCAACATATTTATTTTAATAGCCTTATTTTCTTCTCTGTACATAATATACTTCTTAAAAGTAACTTGGAGGAGAACTTCAAGATACAGTCACTCCCTCTAATGAGATTTTTCTCGGTGACTAGATTCTGTGAATCACAGAAACTGGAAATGGAATGCCTAATTCTATTTTTAAAAAGAATCTGAATAACCCATGAAAATATAATTATATAACATCATTCCTTAATGTAATGTAAAATTTGATAGTGATTTATTGCTTATTACAAATTAGTAATCTATTATGTTTGAAAAAAAAAAATTTTTTTTTTCAACATTTACAACCTTTTAAGTGCAGCCCCCTCCTCTCTTTTGCTGCTATCATAAGATTTATTTTCAAACAACCATCCATAACATCATTAACACTGATTGGACTTTCTGCATAGTTTACAGCAAAAAACACACACAAAAAAAGAGTATTGGACTTTCTAAGTACTGGATAAAGGATTTGTCTGAAAAATGTCTTAGATGAATGTTTAAATCTTAATGGACTGTGCCAATATTGCCTATTCAGATTTTACATTGAAATTAATTCTAAATTCCACTTGCTGCAATTGAAAATAATGATTGTAGCCTAGAATTTACCACCTTCACCTCTGTCCCCTTCCCTTATTTACTTTGCTGTTAAACTAAATTCATGTAAATACCTATCACTGTTGAAGGTATTTGCTTTATACTTATTTCTTTTAACCCCTACAAAATTCTATTCTTGTGAAGGTTTTAAGAATAGAGTTTTGATGTTATTCAATAAAATGCTACATTTTATTTATACAAATTTGTCAGCCTTTACTTTTTTGCTCCTCACCAAGTGGGGCAGATTTGTTCTACAAATGGATAAAGAAGCCGAATTTTCAATTGCATAACCTGACATCTAAAAGAAATTTATACTGAATCACATCAAAATACCAAAAAATTCATTAATCTATGGAAGGCATTACATTTTTAACTAACCTTGGCTCAAAATAAACAAGTCAATGTAATATATCTTTCTAATTTCATGAAGGTTGACTTAAGAAAAAATTATACGAATGTTTTATGTTTGAAATTGTAAAAAGGATACCTATTATAGACTTGGGCCAGAATTGACAGACCTTAGAGAAACATCTATGATTTACAATGCACAAGCTCTATTTCTAATGAAACTAATATATTAGATTCAATCTCCAGTTAATCTGAAAGCACTATGAAACTCATCTGAAAATGTCACCTAAGACAACCATAGAAAACTGGTATGAACAATTTTTGAATGAAAACAAGTGGATTTACTAATGTTTTTATACAAAGAGCAAATTTATTGAACCATTCCAGACCAAGTCAATTGTCAACAATTTTTATTTAGAAATTTAAACAAAACTATACAACTTAAGGGCTACACTTAAATCTATCCTTAAATACAATGTCACTTGACATCAAGTTGTTCACCTGCCAATTCTTTATGAGCTAATACTTTAACTGTTATAAATTTTGAAGCAAACCTCATGTGAATGATGTCAAATCTGAAAGCAAGAGACTTTTCCAGTAAAAGAGATTTGACTTTGTAGGGGGAAAAATATATTAAATAAAATCAGTTTTTATCAACCAAGTTTATTAAGATATATAAATCTTTAATAAAAAGTCTTAACTAGCAAAGTCCAGTGGAAGCCTATAATAGCAAAATGTGACCAGACATTCTGAACTTAGTATTTTTATTATCTCCTTGTCTTCCACTTTTGTTTTTTTTAACCATGCAGCCTCCCTTACCGAGATCTTAAGTTTTCAGTTAAAGACAGTATGTACAAATTCCCACATCAAAGCACTATTTCACCTCGAGTATCTAGATCGAGAACGAGACCGTGAGCGCTTTGAACGAGATCCTGAACGTCGGGAATGAGACCGAGATCGGGAACGTTTGCAAGATCTGGAAGATAAAGAATGACAATATAACAATAACTAATTATATAAAATGGAGGAAACGAAAAATAAAAACAACAAGAAAATATTAGCCATTGGCCCAAGTAAAATTTAATTTTTGAAGCTCTTTGTTAGATAATGTTAACACAAAACTCATTTTCTATGTGAAAGGCATCTCCAAGTAACTTAAGCGATTTATATTTTTCTAAAAGCAATAACCAATACTAACCTTCGACTACGACTCCGAGATCGTTTCCTTCTATCTCTGCTATGACTTCTGCTACTGCGGTGATTTCGGCTAGGACTGCGGCTCTTTCGTTTTTCCTTTTCCCTGTCACCTATTTTTTCTTGTTCTCTTTTACGACGTTCTTCTCGTTCCTTCTCCCTCTGAGCTCTTCTTTCAGCAACACTTTTCTGAAGAAATTGCAAAATGATTAAAGAAAGAGGAATACAAATTAAATTCAAGAGATTGACAGAGTAATTAAATCACTGATTACCTTGAGATCTTCTAATTTTTCTCTAATTGTGATGAAGCCAAGATGTAATTTGCCTCCAAAATGATCTGCAAGTCGCCTATCATTATCATGGATACCCAAATAAGCTGAACATACTTCACAAACACGGAGTTTCTGTTGTTGATAGCTGGAAGCTGGCATTGAATTTCTATATTCAATCTGTAAAGAAAATAATATTTACATCACAAACAAATACTGTTCTAAAAACTTACATTAACTAATAAGTCCTAATCTGAATACCTTTACTACTAGCTACGTTTAACTCATTTAAGCATTACATTAAAGCTTTTTCAGCTCACCAGAAAAAATTACTTGCTCTTAATGTGAAATAAATTTATGAACAAACAAATCGATAAAAAGCAAGTATGCTTGTTTATGTAATGACTATAAGTCCTAATGTTGCAACTTAAATATTGAAGTGCACTCTTCAATCACTACAAACTGAATTTTCCTGAGATATTTGGATTCAGTTTCAATGTCTACCAAGGTAATTTATTATTCTGTGTTCAATTTGGATGTTACAGCAAATTTATTATTAAATTATTCAATGAAATGTTACCACTGATTTGATTAAAACTTTACAAACAGAATATCTCAATCTTTGAAAAAATCTTACTAAGAGAAATAAAACATTTAAAAAAAATAATCCAATTATGAAATATTACCTCAGCTTGTCCTTTTTGTTTTTTTAACTCTTCTACTTCTTCCATCAATTTTAGAGATTCATTTACATGTCCTTCAGCTCCAACAGTCTCCGCTTTTGCTAATTTAGTACCAATTTGTTCACCAAGTTGATGAATAATTTCAGCCTATAAATAAAATATTACAAATAACTCTTAGATGGACATTCACATCTGCAATCAACATTATGTATTTTACAATTATGACCCAAGTTTCTTTTAACTATTCACAAGATTAAAATGTCATTGCACCGGTTTTATAGAAATATTTTTGAAAGTCTTATTCTTCAAGTTTGCTGTTATTCCTGCCATCATTTTTTCAGTTGACCATTAAGCCAAACAAAGGCAGAGGATCTAAGTGTTGGAGGGGGACATACGACAGTTTCAACAAACAACATTATCAGTCAATGTAGGAACTCAGCCACTTGTGCTTCAACATCAAGATTTAGTTTATTAGGATATTTTCACATACTATATTTGACAACTCTAGCCTCAATTATCTCACTTTCAATAAATGATTTTTTTAAAAAATTCTTTTCCAGAATAAAATCAATTAGGAGCAGTAATAGCTTAAAAAATTTTAATGAAAATGTTTGAAAGTCTAAGGGGCCTACAAACAAGCCATCACAAATTGAGAGTATAGATTATGGACCAATGTATTTATAGTCTGCACTTCTGAAGAAACATATTTTGCATTATAATGACTATAATTATAAGAAATGCATGTAATAAGCAATTTCATATTAATGGCAAAACAAGTGCAAATTAAAATGTTCAATGCTTTCTCAATCAATTGAAATGTCAGTTTATTGTGTATTATGGTTGTAATGATTGAATTTTTAGTAGAATCTGAAGCAGCTGCAAATGTAAAAATAGCATTTGATAATATTGCAAGATACAAATCAGTGATGGCTTGATGCTTTTGTACTTATGGGTTACCAGTAATGGGCCAAAACCATATTTTGAGGAATTTTATGGAGAGTTCATAAATACAATCTTTAAAGATATTATGTTGTGAAAGATGTTCTTAAATGTTTGTATAAATTCTGTTTATTTAAAAGAATTTCTATCTTTCCACATCATCAGGACTTTGCCTATAAATTGCAATATCAATATGACCAATTTTGCCTAAGCTTGTACATCAATTAATTTTGGGTCTAAAAATGTCCTTTATTTCATGCCTTCAGTTAGCTAGAAGAGTTTGCTTCTGTTCATTTACATTTCTTCATTCTTGATGCTTCACTTTCCTACATAAGACATGTCAGCCAAATGACTTGATAAACAATAAAGAAAAGAATATGTTGTCTTGAAGAATAACTATCGGTGTTAACAGAGATAGCAATAACAGTAGCTTCAGTGATAACAATTATAAAGCTGTTTCCAGTGGGAAGTTAATCGTACCAAGGAATAAAAATTGTTTAGAAAAGAAAAACTTCCAAAAGCACCCATTTGAGTCTGTTGCCGTTCCTGTTTGCCTTTTTTTTTTTCAAAAATGACTATCAAGCTGGATTGTAACCTTCTTTATAAAATGATTTAGTTGCCACAGAAAGTCTTATACTGACTAACCAAAAAACATTTTACAATTATTTGTAACTTGACATACAATTTTAGTATACATTAGCCATATGTCACCCTCAACACTTCCCTTTCTACACATTTTCTAAAATTAAATAATATACTCCTAATACACACACACACAAAAAAATTTCTGAAAAATGTAAATGTTTTCTAATGACACCATCCCACAAATATTTCTTTTCTAAGCAAACACGAAATTAGAAATGAAACACTTTAAAATGTTTCTCCCTGTAGTATGAACCCTCACTCCACCCCACCCACTAGCCAGTTTATATGAAAAAAGAAAGAACCTAAAGAACTAAGATGTATATTGTAGAATTTGCCAGATGAAATTATGTATAGATTGTTCTTGAGCATACTACATGGGTAAGTTTCTCTAATATTTGAAAAATTTAAGCATTATATAATGTTTGTCCTTCCGTTTTAATAATTGACTCCAGACCCAACTGTTTTACTGATTTAAGGGGTTGCAAAAGAAAATAAGTGATAGGGATTTAAAAAACTATCAGTAAACCCTTACCTTCTGGTTTGCTTCTTCACTAAGCTCTTCTTGGGTTTCTTTCAACCGCCGTTTTGCAAGTTCTGTTTTTCTGTCACATTCAGCAATAAACGACTGAAGATGTTCCATAGCCTAAAGAAATATAAAATATAGACATGTTTTTGCATGAAAAGAAGAATAACAATTTTGCTTTCTTTAAAAAAAAAAAAAATTTTTTTAAATTTATTTTGGTGCAATTCAATATTTAGCTTAAAATTTCTGAAGGAAAATGGAAGCACCAAAGAGCTCCAATTATTGGGAGAAAGGTTTGAATGACATTTAGAAACAAGTGGAAGGATACAATTTATCATTGTGTTAGTGATCTTTCTAATTGGTCAGTTTCTGTTATCTGGACAGGATCATAGAATGTATATAGGAGTTATTGTCCCAGACATGTTTGACAAGTGTTCTAGAGGGAAAAGCACTTATACTTTGCAAAGAATCAACATCTGTTTGTTGCTAAAGTAGTTCCTGTTCCCCCATCAGAAACTAGCCATTGTTGTATGGAGTGTTTCACTGAAATAACACTAGAGTGGGCTATTGGTGGAGGGAAGGACTAACAACTTCTGAAGATAGAATGCAAGTCGGAGAAAGTCCTACTGACATGCTCAAGTACAGCCTACAGACAAACAGCTTTGCTAAGGTGATTACAGACATGTGGAAAGGCTTTGCTAATATCAAATGCAACAATATTTTTAGGTAAGTTCTTAAAATCACTAGCTGTGATATGAAGTAAGCTTTCTAACAGAGCTGGACTTATAATATTGGTAATCACTGGGGAAAAACTCAACATGATGAAATAGTTCGTTATGATTGTCAGAAGTGCAAGTGATAGATCAGTAGCTAGCAAGTTCAGATAAAATACCTCCTTTGAGATAGAGAAACATATATGTGCCTTCTAAGTTATGACAGATAGCCAAAAACAGAGTTTGGAGAAGAACAGCCAACCCAGAGGACACTGTTTAAGGACAAGAAACAAAAGCCATTGCTTTAGGTTTAAAATTAGACGTTTTGTTTTGTGTGCACAAGGTCCTGAGATAAGTACCCTAATTATCAATCCAGTTAGCAACTAGGTGATTATTTGAAGGATCTAAGATAAGTGTTAAAATAAAAACGCAACTTTACTCACATCAATGTCATAATAATAGTCTTTTCCTTTGGTTGCTTGTTCATAGTCAGCTCTGAGTGCTAAATCATGTATTTTAGGACATTCTCCTAAATCCATGCGCTGCAAGAGATAAAAATACAATTAACTGATTAAAAATATCCATGGTTCAAAAAATTAAAAAAAACTAGCAGAATATCTGATGTTGAATCAATTCAAAATGTACTAAAAAAATATTTTCTTCTCTTCTAAAGCACCTTCAGTACCAGTAATCCAACTAGAATGTTCTTCACATTACTTATTCCCTGATGTAACCCAATAGACAAAGTGGAGGAAAAAAAAATGTGAAGTGGTGAGTTGTGATTTTCTGAGTTGTGTTGGGGGACAAATTCTATTGCTGAAACCATGCATGAAAAAAAAAAAAAAAATTCTTAAAACTGTACTTGCAGATCCAAAGCAAATATATATAATATATATATAGTCAGTGGGCATTTTGTTTTTGTTACACCCTCCCAAACCAGTCAACTTACAAGCCAAAGCTAATCCCAAACTATCATCACAAAAACAGTTGATAGTGCTACTCACATGTAGTAAAAAGCACTGATTTAATAGCAATTTGCTAGTACCAAGAAGACTCCATCAAACCTGTAGCAATGGTTTACTGAAATGAAGACAAAGCAACCCTGTTCCAATGATCGAGAATGTAAACATATAATAGGGTTTCCCAGCATGACTTAGCAGCTGGCAGCAAGAGATGGAAACAATATTAGATAGTTCTAATGTATCAACACAATGACTGAATTTATAGCTATCTATATTAACTAGATACTTGTCAAATTAGAAAAAATAACAGCAGCACACTATACAAGATCGATAGTTGCTGCATATTTTGAAAACAATCAGTCAATTCTCCATTATTAATTTGTAATTACATCTGACTAACAATTTTAATTAGTCAAAATGTTTGCAGTGTAGACTGACCAGATGCCCTTGCCATGCATGAAAACCCTAAAAGGAAAAAAAAGTGTCATCTAACAAAGAGGTAGTACTGAATTACACCTAGTACTTAACACTTCTAAGTTTACTTGTTCTAATACAGCATGTTAACTAATGAAATTACAAACTGCTTTCTCTATTGCTAAAACAATGAGGATTTTAAGCAAGCATTGTCAAAAGCCTTTCAAAGACATTTGACCTAAAATTGTATGTTAAACAGCTAATACTCTTCGACATAACATTACTAAGCATTCAGTTATTAGAAAAACAATGCTTTTATATTCTAATAGATAGTTCTAAATATCTTTCCACAAATGTTCAACCATTCTGTTTTTATAATAAAACAGCAAAGATGAATCTAAAAATGATTTCCCAGCTACAATACTGCAACTTTCAGAATATGCCAAATGATAATTAAGTAGTGAGTATCATTGCAAAGGCATTAGTCACATAACTGCAACAGCTCTAACTGGAAATCAAAAAATGGCTGAAGATTCAGTTCAAGAAAATAACGCCATATATATCTGGCATAGCACATGAAATTTAAGTTAAAACCAAAAAGTTTATGAAGACTACATACACATGCGCTTTATAATTTTCTGTGACTATGTGTCATCCGCTTAATTTCTTGTAAAAGCTAGACTGTAAAATTTACCATACAATATTTACAAAGTATTTGTAACTTAATTTGATATCTACATATAGTTGTAATTTATTAAAATTGAAAATCCCGACAATGAGCACCTAAAGAATACACACTATCAAGCCAACTACGTACCAAAATCAGCATGAAGAAATCATTTTGCTCAGCCTTATTAGTAAATATTTAAGAGAAACTCACCGTGCTTGAGAGTATGTCATGGGGGCAGCAGCCAAGCAGGAAACTCTTACATACCCGAGGATCATCAAACTTCACCTTGTACTTGTTGTTTTCCCCTAAAAGCAATCCAGCATAGCCAAACTTCTCAGTAACAATAACGATAAAGCATTTTATTGCAAAGGGTATCTTTTTTTGGTATTAAAAAAAAAGAAATAGCAAACAACAAAGCCCTCTTTTTTGTTTTATGGAATTGATATCATTAAAATTCTGATTAGCATGTTTATTTTTTGACAGACATCTAGTCAGAAGAAATATATTTGTGCCTTTAAAGACATATGAAATAAGAGATCCCTTACTTGAAAAACAATTAAGGGTTGTGACAATGGAAAACAATACAATATATTCAAACCCATGTGTGAGCATGAGAGAAAGATGTAGAAACTAATGAGAATACATATATATAGAGCTTTCAAGAATGTGAAAGCAAACATCTTGCTTGCATTTCCTTTATTGACCAAATTATAAATTGCTGTAGAAAGACAAATTAATGTACTGTCTAAGAATTATCAACTTGAGGACTTTGTTAATTTTTTCTTTTTCTTTTTTTTTTAATAGAGGATAAAAAGGTTCCACAAAGTTTTGCAAGGCAAAAAGTTTAAGAGAAAATCTAGGAATACCAAAATATAAATTGAAAAATATTTAAAAAAAAAAAAAAATCAATCCATATAATTTTGATTTTCTTGATGTGAACACAAAGATTTAAAAAGTACTTATCAAATCACTGGTTTGAAATCCTGCCTTGTAGCAACATGTGGAATCTTTTTGATTTCTAATGTTCATACTGCAGAACAAGTCCATTTACAAGGAATAAAAATACTTGCTTTAACTCTTCCATTTTATATTGCTGAAGAAATGAGGCACTAACCAAAGCTAAGTTTCATGAAAAGAGATTAAAAAAAAAATTTAAGTGGCATGGGGTGCTGACACATTTGGGGTGGGAAAAACAGACTAAGGTTACACTTACGTAAGCTTCCCAAAAGTATGACAGATTTAAGTAACCAGGTAAGCAAACAGGAGCATTCATTCAAAATCTGTTGATCATCAATACTACTAGGCTGTAGCAAAATGTCAGCACAATAAAATAATGAAGGTAGTTATGAAAAGATGAAGGGGAAAAGCAATGAAAGAGTTAAAGCAGATTATTTTGAAAACTGCTTTTGTATCCATATCATGATGACATTGACATGTTATTGTGCAAACTTACCAGAACTTGATCAGGACACCATGCTTTCTTCAGCATTCATCATACAACAGCTAGAGTTTTATAGCATAAATTCATGATTAATCTACCATAGCATAAGTAAACTAACAATATATTCAACAAAGCTACAGTATATTTGGAAATTGAAGTTAATAGGAAAAAAAAACAACTAATTGTTCAGTAATAGAGTGATTCCTATAATCAATGTTTTTAAATAGTAAATGATAACCTTGGAAGGATCTAATTTTAACTATTCTATTTGTAAAGTAGAACTGGGAGTGTCTCTATATAATACAAACCCTTTTTTAAAAATTATATTCCATCAGTAAGTTAAAACATTGAGAAGGGTTTTATATTTTAGAGTGAAATCACTATCTCAAGTATTTTTAATGGCATTAAAATTTATGCAAATGAAATATTCCTAAATTATCACAAAGTTACTGGTTAAAATGTAAGCAGAAATTTAAATGAATTTTATGATGTAAAATGTCAGTCTAAAATAGTTATATATAATTTATTTTAAAAATATGTATTAAAAAAGTCAAACATTGCACACAGTAGCTATGTGCAATCTCCACTGAGTATATACATTAAATACACACTGCGATTAATCCATTTTTGCAACAGCAAAATCCCCACCTATTGCCGCCAGGGTATGATGGTGTGGCCTCAACCTGAGCCCTCATCTGAAAAAAGATTTCCAGCTCATTGCTTCCCTTTTTTTTAAACAAAAGAAAAAAACTAACTACATAAAAATTAGCATTATTTCACTTACAAATTATAATTAAAACAAATTACCTAATAATGTTTTTCTCTCTTGTTAAAATAGCCAGAGCCAATTACAAATATAAACAGCAATTATTTATCAAGGAGAAAAATTAATTTGACAATATACATTACATGCCAAATTACAAACAAAAAAAATTTACACTCATAATAAAGACCAGTTTGTTGGACCAACACAGTAGAAGAGGTAGTAGCAGTAGTAGCATGACAGTGATTACTTGGAAATAATGCAAACAAGGATCCTCTGGAAATAGTTAGGAAATTGAACTCACGGCTTGGGGTTCACCAGCTTTGCAATATTGACTTGATAACACCACATAACATTCTCCCCTTTAAAAATAGGGATTGACATTAATAAATAAGGTATTCAGGCAGAATTTTGGCAGCAACTTTATACAAATACATACCTAAAATCTAAGAAATCCACACTAAAAAATCAAGCCAAATGTCATTAATTAAAAAAAAAAATAAGCAGTATTTGTGTATAAAGTGTTAAAAAAAAAAAAAAGCTACTTAAAAGTAAAAACATATATTCATATGAATATAATAATAGGTTCTAATTATATATTTGAAGTCCTCAACCCTAAGAGGTTTGTTCAATACTTGAACAAATCACCAAAATTTTGTAAAATAGCAATATTTCAATACCTCTGGTTAAAATAAAAATCAGCATTTGCCACAATCTAAAGATTTTTCAGCAGCATTACTAGCAGAAATTATTCCAGCAACAATTCAACAAAGTATTTTCACCAACCATTTTTCTGCCAAGGACTTAATTCAGCCATTTTGTGTTCTTAAAACTTTCGAAAAGGAAGCAACAAAACCCTTAAATCTGAAGCAGGAACAATTGGCAATTCACAGTTTAGAATTAAACATGAAAAAAACTTGCTTATTTTCATAATGCTAACTCAATGTCAACTTATATTGCTATATTTCATAAGATAAAATTGCAATTTCCAGAAAATAAGAAATCTATATACTTCACAGATCAATATATATAATATATATAAACGATCAAATCTTTATGAAATGCAATTCATACACCAAAGATCTAACTGATATCTCATCAAACCTTTAAATGAAATATTTACTAATATGATTTCTCCGATTTTCAAGTTATTTTATTATTCTAACAATGGAACATTCAAATACATTACATAATGCAGTTTTATTAATGCATAATAGACACTACTGGACATAGTGTTGATCTTATATATGTGGATTCAAAAAAAAAAAAATTTATTTTAGTGCTTAACTTCTCATTGTAATATAATAAGAACGGATCCGAATTAAGTTTGCTGACGACTGCCTCTCTACAATGGAACCTATATGCACAATGAAATGCACTTAAGATGATATTTTATTTCGATGACGTACTTGGGAAAATTTCCTATCGCAATGAAGCTTTAATAAATAATGCACATTCTATTTTCTGCCTTTTGACTTCTAGTCGCAAACCGATTACCTATAAGCAATTACAGGAAATTACGTGTGTGTATGTATGTATGTGTCTGTGTAAGAGAGAAAATCAGGTCAGCACTTCGTCCTAAACCAACGAGATATATAATCCATTATCATTGTAGCTGTTCAAAATTAGACTACCATTTGGTTTCTGAAGCAATTTTTACACTTATAATAATAAACAGAATAAAAAAAAAAAATACCAAAAAATATTGTAAGAATGTGAAACCGAGAAGACTGTTGGTCTGACGACCAAGAAAAAGGATCATCTTTCTGCAGTGTAAAAAGACGCAAAAACGAATGGTGTTCTTAACTACTTTCACTGCCAAGTGATGGAGAGGAGGGGTTATTACATGATGAATACGTAAAGGGGTGCTGCAGTTGCTAAAAAGACCAGTTATATGTATCTAATATAACAATATAAGCTTGCTGTAAAGGCAGCTGACAGTTATAATTTACATAGGTTTCCAGTGTTTTTTTTTATATACATATATATATATATAAGAAGTTAGCCGTCTTCAAACTATATCGACCAAAACACCAGATTCCAAATACTACGCCATTATTCAATTGCACAAAAGAAAATAATTAGGAAACTTAAAAGAAAAAAAAACACCAGAAAAAAATAACGCAACGATCCATTTAACATCACTATTGTTATAATTAGTCAATTATAGAGAACAAAGCAAAGACAAAATACAATGGAAATAAGACAATTAAGCACTATCAATTAAGTGGAATATATATATATTCGACAGTTGTTTTTTTGTTGTTGTCGTTCTTTTATCTTCGGAGTTTGAACATACTTTTATTTCAATAAAAAAAATCGAAACCCGAAAATCAGATTGATTTAATATCCAATAAGTTTGCCAAGGAGAACTGTGACATATAAAAAGATGTTTGAGATAAATATCTTAACCAGTTTTAGATCCTGGAGTGACACGCAGTCTAAATTTTTAAAAATCATAATTGAATATATATATAATGAGTTTGACCCTTCAACTAGATTGTTTCGAGGTGTTTGTTATTCAAATTAAAATCCATCAATAAATCCGTTGTAGAAACTGAGTGACACGTAGTCATTCACCGATGATTATCTTTTTTTATTATTAGAAGAAACAAGAAATGCAATTAAACCAGAAATTTAGCGCAGATACTAAAAACAATACGAAAATAAATTTCAACGTAAATAGGAGAACATTAGCAAATAAAATGTCGAGGATTGAGAGAAAAGTGTTAAAACACACATATACTACAAAATAATGCTATAAACGAGGATAGTCTGGTGTTATTTAACTGAATTTGCTTTCCGTTTAATTCTCAATAAGAGTAAAAACGACTCAATATGGCCGTTCGTCACTGCCAAAATTTTTCAACAGAGAGAGATTTCAATGTCTCATATTCCAAGTCTTTCTTTCATATATATATTACATACATATATGTACAAGGGGTGGGGGAAAAATTTACACATTCATACGATTTATTAGCAGACAAAAAAAATCAACGAACGAACAAACATCATCATCCAAACACCGACATCGATACAGCTTTTATAATTACCAAATATTATTACACAATTTTGAAGATGAAAAAAAGGCTACTTTAGTTCAAATCATTCTCTCGAGTTAGACATTTTTTTTTTTTTTTACATTAGTAACAAAATTATTTTGATATTTGGAGATTTTTTTTTTTTTTGTGGAGATTTCGATATGATTTTTCTCTCCTTCGTTCATTTGGGGGGAAAAAATGGTTTTAAAAAAATACGTACATCTTGCGTGGAGGGAAGAAAGAGACGAAAAACTGAAGACAAGAGAAGAAAAATTAATCATTTTTGTTTTTCCTCTTTTAAAAGGAAATTTATAAAAAAATTTGTAAGGATTTTTTTTTTGCATTTTCATGTTTTACTTACCATCTCGACCTGTGCCCATTAATTCATCGAGCATAGCACGAATCTGATCGTGAGCCGACATTTTCGCTTCCTTTGAATATATCTAGCTCTCACTCTCTCTCTATCCTTAAGAGTGGATTGAAAGAAACTGTTGATTGTGAATCAACCAAAGACGGTTTACTACTTCGTATATGTATTTCTTCACTGATGTCTGCCTGCCTGCTTGAAATAATAGTGCGACGTTTGTATGACGTTTGTAGCGGCAACTAAAAACAGTTGAAGCGTCCAACCAGGAAACTAATGCATTCAAACTGATTTGACGGACATTGCCGAGTTCAACCGAACTACTACCGGAATTGGTTGTTTCAACAAATAACGGGAAATACCGAAACGTTTAATTTTTGGTCTGGGTGATGATTATCATATTTATATTTAGATTGAATTTTAATTTGTTTCTCATCTTCAGAATTAAATTTTTGGTAAAATCGCTTGTTGTATTATTAGAAATAGATATTTAATGAACTTTACGCGGTCGCTCGACCTGCAGCCAAAATTTCTTTCAATAACATGTGACAACGTAGTGACTATATAGAAAAGACAGTCGTCACTGCTGGAACATCTGATCAGGGTGATCTGGAAATGTAATAACTACCAAATATTTAATTAGGGAATACAAAACGCCAAGGAATAACAAACAGTAATTAACAAAAGACGGGATTGTCACGGTCGGAACGCTTTTTGGAGCTGAATTTGAACTAAATAACAACCGAATATTAAGAGAATTACTTTATGATAGGGAATAGAAAATGTTAAGGAACACTACACAAGGTAATAGCTCATATATATAAAAGACAGGATGGTCACGCGTGGAACGCCTTTCATAAGGATTGAATTAGGAACTAAACCAAATATTTAATTATAGGAGATTACCATATAATAGGGAATAGAAAATGCTAAGGAACACCAAAAAAGGTGATGACTCCTATATAAAGACAGGATAGTCACGCTTGGAACGCCTTTAATACGGGCTGAATTTGAACTTATCAACCAAATGCTTAATAAGAGACTAACCATATAATAGCGATATTCATACTAAAAGCAGCAAAAGAATAGATAATTTATACAGAATAGATAATTTTAAGTACTTCTAAACCAGTATATATAATTACTATGTATGTTATAAGTAATGTTAGACACAGATTATAAAATAGTTTAATTTAAAGACTTCTAAATTAAGATACATAATCACTATATACTATTTATTCAAATACGGAAAGTGGGGAAAAAATTAGGAATCAAATGAAAACCAGACAAGCAATTTTTTCATTGTTTTAAACCCAATTATTGTATAAAATTTTACAATACAGAAGAATCATTTTACAATATGAGTTTGAATATAATTTGATATTATACGAATGTTACCGGAAATTACCGAGAATGGGTTGCACTCAGGATTTGAGTTACCAAACGGAAATCACAAAATTGCTATGCTTATGTTACGAATATGTCATTTCTTATCGAATATCCGTTTAGTAGAAGTTTATTTTGGGGTAAAATGTAGCTTAGTGGCATAAAATATTCAATATCATCTTTCAAGATCTTTTTTTGTCACGCCTAGAAATAACTATAGTATATTTTCATGAATTAAAAAAAAAGTAATCTTTCGGTTTATGTACGTATAATGGTGGACAACAAAGTAAAGAGTTAAAGAATTGCGGCACAGTTACACGGTAAACCACAGTATTCATTTCACTGTAAAATCACCCGTACATCATGTTTGTTGAAATAGTGCCAAGTAAACACCAAGATATTTACTTTTGATGAAATTCCCAGGTACAGCTAAGAAGAGACACACTTTGCAACCATGTGGTTTTGAGTTCAGTTCCACAGTGTGGAACCTTGGGTAAATGTCTTCTACTGTGTAGCCCAAGCCAACCAAATAGCCTTGTGGATGAATTTCATAGGCAGAAACTGTGTGGAAGTACATAATCAGTAAATCATTAATCTGAAAGAGAAGTTTACTCTAAGTTGTAGAGCAGTAGAGAAATGAAATAAAGATAGTTGTGACTGGTCTGTTATCAAACACATACTCAATAGATGTGCCTTGCTAGTTTGCCAGTAGGCTGCGGTTTAGCACAGTGGAGGTGACTCCCTCAAAGCACCGGCTGTTAAAACACCTGAAATTCATAGACAAGTGACACAGCTTCTCCCCAAATCCCATTCAGGAGTGATGGACATTAATGTTTCACTATTTTTGTAGCTTCTCAACATCATGTACGTGAACTGAATCACCAGTCCATTACTATTTATACAAACAGTGTAAAAACCATTTGCTGGTATGCCCTGATGATGCATACATAAGAGGAAGTACAAATATGAATTAGAAGCAGTGCTAGTGTTTAAACATTACCAAACACACATACTCAATGTATGTGCTTTGTTTGTTCACATCCAATTCTGTAAAAATGTCTGACATGGGGAAATATCACCTAGCTTGGAAATAGGTAAAGGTTAGTCGCAAGAAGGGCAACTGGTCATAAGAAATCTTCAAATAAACTCAGATCCATGCAAACATGGAAAAATGGACATTTAACAAAAGGGTACTATAAAGTTCCTGGCTTTAATGGTATAGCAAAAGACCTAGTTGGAGGCCCAACCTTCCAAGTTCTGTTACAGGGCTTAGAAAAACAGAAAGACTGCTTCATTAGGTGCATGAATCTGAGAGGGAAATATGTTGAATAAAATCATAATTAACTGATTCTCTTGTATTTTCTTTTACCCAAAGCCAGGAACTTTTCATCACCCCTTCATATATATATACACATACACATTAGAAGTGAAAAACTTTATAAACTATTACTCCAAGTTTCCCATTTTCTATCTCCTAACATTTGCAATTAATGGAACAAGAGAAATGATCTAAAAGAATATAGGGAAAATGTATAGAAAATAACTATTGCATTTCCTTTTCCTTGGAAATAGGATGAAAAGCAAAGTCAACCTCGGCAGAATTTGAACTGAGAATGTAAAAACAGACAAAATACCTATTTCTTTACTACCCACAAGGGGCTAAACACAGAGAGGACAAACAAGGACAGATAAACAGATTAAGTCGATTATATCGACCCCAGTGCATAACTGGTACTTACTTAATTGACCCTGAAAGGATGAAAGGCATAGTCGACCTCGGCGGAATTTGAACTTAAAACATAACGGCAGACAAAATACCACAAAGCATTTCGCCCAACATGCTAATGTTTCTGTCCACTTGCTGCCTTAGTATGCATATATTAAAATATGAAAAATGTATAAAAATTATATTATAAAGTCATTCGCAGATACACTTCAACCAAAGAAGTACTGTCTCCTCTCTCTGCCTTCTCTATGACCTACTACAAAGGTATCTGCATCTTGCAGATAGTTGGTCATATATCACTTCTACTCAAGCACTCTTGACCCAGTTCTTTTGCTTTCTCTCATAACCACTGTTGCCTCCAACCCACAGGCCTTCTGCTAAACCTAACCCAATCTTTCTTCCCTAGAATGCCACCACTTTGATATTCTCTCCCTGAACTTCTCTTTCCAACATTTTAAGCAACACATTAACAATAGCAATCTTATCAATCTCAGAGCTCTTGATAAGCAATTGTGGGAAAATAAAATCCTTAGCAACATCATGAAAGAGGCATTGTCTAATTTCCCATTAGCAGAATGATAACCTAAATTCAGAAAGTGGATATCAAACTAGATGCACTCAGCTCTCTTTGGCACAAGCACTGAATCAATGACAACAGCTAAAGAGTATATTTCTATGCTTTTTGTAGCATTTTTCCAATGTTAGAAATTATAGGGAAGAATTTTGGAATTGATCAAAATATTTCTAACAAAGAAAGAGAGTTATTGTTTCTGGCATATTATCAATACAACAGAGCAAACATCAACCAACAATGATGACAGATAATGGCAGCATAACAAGATGGTTATTTTCTCCTTTGTTATAGCAGTAAAGCTGCTAAAAGGTAGCTTTGAGTTCAAAACTAACACTTGGGAAGCACAAGTCCATCCTGCATGGCAAAACTGCACCAACAGAAATGTCACCTATGAACAGAACAGAACAGGATTTCAGAAGCACAAAGAAAATATGAACTGTGCAAATCCAGGGCCAATTCCTCACATTCAGTCCCAGCAGACCACCAGTGTCCAGCCTGCAGCAGAGTCTTCCAAGCATGCATTGGACTGATTGGTCACAGCCAGGCACACCATGCCCTATGTTCTTCTTCTTCTATGTGTCCTTAGTCATCGTGACCAACAATGGATGAACTGATGACAACAATGAATGATCTTTGTTTCACTGAGCTCTGCAACAATTTAGTAATACAACAATAGCTTGTTTAACCTGCAATACCTTAATAATTGTCTTTTAGTCATCCTCATCATCATTATTAACCCTTTTGATACCAACCCGGCTGAAACCACCTCTGGCTCTGTAGTACAAATGTCTTATTTTCATAAGTTTTGAATTAAAATTTTCCACCAGACCTTAGTCACAATTTATGACCCTAACACCAGCTTAATGATAACTAAGTTATTTTACTAAATTCTTTGTTATATTTAATATTAATTGAAAGAAACACAGAGCATCTCAAAATAGATATGGTAACAAAAGGGTTAATATCATCATATAACATCCACTTTTCCATGTTTGCATGGGTCAGATAGAATTTGTTGATGTAGATTTTCTATAACTGGATGCAATTCCTGTTGCCAACCCTCAGCTGTTTCCAAGCAAATTTATTAATTTATTAATGAGACAAAAAGAAAACTGTGGTCAACAAATAAGAAATAAAGAAAGGTCTGATGCAAAGAACTGCCAAGATGTGATGGTGTACAATGTGCACTCAGAGGGTGGTCATACCACAGACATTACAGAAGAGAATGCTAAAAGAGTTCCATGTGGGACACCCCAGGCATTTTCCCATGCCCAGACATGTTTTTTTACAAAAGGCAGGAAACAGCATCACTTGTATGACAGTGATGCTCATTTACAACCATCAAGTGAAGTCAAGACTGTTGTAAAGCGGGTCCCTCCCATGGTGTGATGTGTGACTGCCATTGTATTGTAGTTGCTGCTTACACTAGTAGCCACAATAGTTACTAGTCATTGTATCTCTTTGTACTAGAATAGTAATACACTAACTTCTTCTGTCCTACTATCACTGATAGCTCCACAAGACACCAACTAGAACTGTCGACTCTCAACCCTCACTTGACAACTGGCTACTGGTCTATTTATAATGGCTGTGGGGTATACAGTTTCACTATACAACATCTCCCAGTTCTATATTTAAGAGATGAGGAATTATGTACATTATTTACATTTGACGGATATTTGTCCTCATCTTTGTTGTTAACACAACATTTCAGCTCATTAAGGGTGTGAGCTACTAACCCCAAGATTCCAAGTTCGATTCCAGGCAGTGACCTGAATAATAATAATAATAATAATAACAATAATAACATCGAAAAATACCTTAGGAATGAGAACCCAGGTTCAAAATCTCCCCAAGCTACCTGATGAAGGCTGGAGGGTATATCAGCCAAAACATGTTAACAAACAAGATGAGGACAAATATCCGTCAAATGTAAATAATGTACAACATCTCCCCTTTTAATTATTATGGTGTACTCTGGCAGTTCATTATTTCTCAGAATTAACCTAGACAGACCATCAGCATGCCCCAACTTTTTTGAAGGCATATAATCATAGTTTAATAGGATGGTACCCCATTGCTGCAGTATGTTTGCCGTATGTACCAGGATTCCTTTCCTGGATCCATATATCGTTATTAATGGTCTATGGTCCATTTATAAACAAAAACGTCTGCCATGAATGAATCTGCGGAACTTTATCATACAAAATATAATAGCCAATGCCTCTTTTTTAATCTGGCAATAATATCCTTGATCTGTGAGCTATGGCCTTTCTCCTGCCATAGTAATATTTGTATGAGAGCACAGCTTCTATCCCATACTCACTAGCATCTGTAGCTAATATTATCTCTAACTTTGGGTTGAAATGCATAAGATGCAAGTCTGAAGTTAACACATCTTTTAACTCATTCAATGCTTTCTAGCATTTTTCTGTCCAAATCCATTTGGCATTTTTTTTAGTAATTCATTAAGTGCTGCCTTTACCTTAGGTTTATTCAGGATATATACTTGGCAATAATTTAGCAAGCCTAGGAATGCTTGTAGCATTATCACATTCATCGGGGGTGGCATATTGTGGTCGCCCTTGATGGGTCCGGTCAGCATCTACTTTTGTCGATTACTTATTTTATTTTTTCTATCAAAAATTTGCGTTTTTCTCCTGTCAGTTTTAGCCCATATTCACTTATTCTCTCAAATACTTTCTTTATGTGATATCAAAATTTCATCGAGGTATGTGATGATGAAGTCACAATCATTTAACATCACATCCATTATTTGTTGGAAAATGGCGGGTGCCATTTTTACTCCAAATGGCAGTCATTTGAACTTGTACAATCCACAGTGTGTGTTGATTGTTAGTAGAAGTGTGCAATCTTCTTCTAACAGAATTTGAAGGTACTCCTCTGAGAGGTCTAACTTTGAGAAAATTTTCCCTCCGTTTAGTTTAGCAAATACTTCTTCTGGGCCTAGTAGTGGGTAATTGTGTGTGAATAAACAGTCATTTAATCTGGTTGAGAAGTCTGTGCACACTCTTAGCTTATTATTATTATTTTTATGTAGACCACCAGTGCTGCCCAGTCTGCATGGTCAATCTTTTTAATTATATTCAGGCTTTCCAACCTTTCTAGTTCTTTATTCACCTGGTCTACTGCCACAAACAGCACATACCCTTTGGGCCTGAAAATAGGTATACATTCATATACATAATTATACACAGATATATATATATGTGTGTATGAACAATGGATATTTTCTAGTTTCCATCTATAAAATCCACTCACAAGACTGGTTGGCAATAGTAAAAGACATTTTCCCATGGTGCCACAGAAAGGAATTGAACCTGAGACCATATGGTTAGGAAGAAAACTTCTTAACCACACAACCATTGCATTTCCTTTCCCTTGAAAATTCCTTAGGAATAAGATGAAAAGCAAAGCCGACCTCGGTATAATTTGAACTCAGAATGTAAAGACAGACGAAATACCTATTTCTTTACTACCCACAAGGGGCTAAGCATAGAGAGGACAGACAAACGGATTAAGTTGATTATATCGACTCCAGTGCGTAACTGGTACTCAATTTATCGACCACAAAAGGATGAAAGGCAAAGTCGACCTCGGTGGAATTTGAACTCAGAACGTAATGGTAGACAGAATACAGCTACGCATTTTGCCCAGCATGCTAATGTTTCTGTCCACTTGCTGCTTTAGTATGCATATATTAAAACATGTTGTTTTTAAGTGTTGTTGTTTAACACCCAAGTCATCTTTGATTAAGCAAACCATCTTGTCTTTTTGTATGTCTAGCACTACATAGTCCGATATTTCTCATTTTTTTAATTTGAGGAAGAATCAACTACTATTTCTTGCGGATCAATTTACTGCATAGCGGTTCAATCAGCTTGATTGTTTACATTACTTAGCTTTTCTAGCTGTGTTTAAATAACCTGCTTGAATACATTTGTTTGTAATATAGTCTATTTGCTTTTGACTTGAGCATTTCTCAGGCAAGCCAAATACTGGAATGTAACCTAGATAAAAATGTAAAACTGAAAAATCCCTGATGAATGGGATTATTATTAAACATAAATTCACAGACACAAGTACAAGCATGTCTGCATGGTTAAGAAACTCAATTTCTAGCCCCCTGGTTTCAGATTCAGTCCCACTGTATGGCATCTTGGACATGTCCTCTGCTATAATCCCAAGCAGGCCAAAGCCTTATGAGTGGATTTGGTAGATGGAATCTGAAAGATGCCTGTCATATATATATATATATATATATTATATATATATATATATATATATATGAAAACCATCCGAACGTGGCCGTAGCCAGTACCGCACCGATTGGCCTCCGTGCTGGGCACGTAACAAACACCATCCGATCATGGCCATTCGCCAGCCTCATCTGGCACCTGTGTCGGTGGCACATAAAAACACCATCCGAAGACCGGCAAGACTAGTCAGGCCATAACCTGTGGCCCCTACCTGGGACATAGTCAGTCCACCTGTGCATACCTTCCTTCTTGTGACACTTGTGAAGACCGAAGACCTGTTGAGGCAAGTGAAAATCAAAACAAATCAAAATAGATGAACATCAATGGAATTTGTATCTTTGTGGTACCAGTGCCGGTGGCACGTGGCACACAAGAAAACCATCCGAACGTGGCCGTAGCCAGTACCGCATCGACTGGCCTCCGTGCTGTGGGCACGTAACAAACACCATCCGAGCGTGGCCGTTTGCCAGCCTCATCTGGCACCTGTGTCGGTGGCACATAAAAACACCATCCGAGCGTGGCCGTCTGCCAGCCTCGTCTGGCACCTGTGTCGTGGCACATAAAAAAACACCATCTGTGTCGGTGGCACATAAAAAAACACCATCCGAGCGTGGCCGTTTGCCAGCCTCATCTGGCACCTGTGTCGGTGGCACATAAAAACACCATCCGAGCGTGGCCGTCTGCCAGCCTCGTCTGGCACCTGTGTCGGTGGCACATAAAAAAACACCATCTGTGTCGGTGGCACATAAAAAAACACCATCCGAGCGTGGCCGTTTGCCAGCCTCATCTGGCACCTGTGTCGGTGGCACATAAAATCACCCACTACACTCTCGGAGTGGTTGGCGTTAGGAAGGGCATCCAGCTGTAGAAACACTGCCAGATCTGACTGGACTGGTGCAGCTTTCGGGCTCCCCAGACCCCAGTTGAACCGTCCAACCCATGCTAGCATGGAAAGCGGATGTTAAATGATGATGATGATGATGATGATGGTAGTGATGGTGGTGGAGGAGGAAGGGAGGATGTCTGTTGGATTAAAAGGAAGAATCAAGGGTTAGACAAAATATTTTGCAGTATTTAATCAAGGGCCCATAATGAGTTCAAAACCCACAAAGAGAAACTTTGCCTTTAATTCATTTGAAGGTCAATAAAATAAAGAAGCAGTGATGTATTTGAATCAGTTTAATCAACTTCCTCCCTAATGCATGAACTTGTGCCAAGGTTTAAGAAAAAGTAACTTGTTTAAGAAAGAACAGGACATATTTCCATGAGAAAAGATTTTGTCATAAAATAGATACTGTTTTATTTGTTTCAGTCATTTGACTGCAGCCATGCTGGAGCACCGCCTTTAGTTGAGCAAATCGACCCCAGGACTTATTCTTTGTAAGCCTAGTACTTATTCTATCGGTCTCTTTTGCCGAACTGCTAAGTTATGGGGACGTAAACACACCAACATCAGTTGTCAAGCGATGTTGGGGGGGGGGGACAAACACAGACACATAAACACATACACACACATACGTACATATATATATTATATATATATAATATATATATATATACAAATTGAGATAGGGGTGTAAATGCAACCCTCCATGAATGATAATTTTAAATTCAAATCCAATAGTATATTTATGTCATAAGGAAATTACTAACTGGAACCCGGACATACATATATACTGCTCTGGATCCTAATGTAAGCGTTATTAATAATATTATGAATGATAATAATGGTAACATTAATGGTATTGACAACGATAATGATGCTAACTTTAATGACACTTTAGAAATTAGTATGAAGTAATATAATGTACTATTGACTATGTATATTTGCATCTAGGTACTAATTTGTGTATGTTTATTATCACAATATTAAGTCGAAAAACTGAGACATTGAATGTGGAACACATATATATGTTTACTAATTTATATTATTTATTTATATCATTATGTATATGTATATTTTTATATGTATAAGAGTGTGAGTATATGCACTCATATGTATATGTATATGTTGTATTATGGGTATGCACCCACACCCATGTGGGTATATATCTAGACTGATTTATATTACATAATCTCCAAAGAGGCCTTATGATATTTTTGTAAATGTCTCATTTATATCTATATATTGACCTACCATAAAAGGCTAATATTGGTAAAATGAGACATACTTATCTACATGGCCGAAACAGCTGTAAGATGTAATCTATACTTATATTTATATTTACTTATATTTATATTCTCTTTTATATATATTCTACTTATTATACAACATTACTCTTTTATGTACACTTTTTTATGTACATTCCTTTATGTACACTGATTTGTTCTGCTTTTTATATTTAACCCTACAGTCTCTTATGTGGTGGTTTAATAAAGTATGTGATTGAGTATTATCTGGTAATTGATATTGATTTAGATGTATTTCTCCATTTTCTTATCTTGTATATATATATATATATATGTCTCTCTCTCTCTCTCGCTATGTGGTGTTGGTTCTCCCTCTGTTTTCACTGTCTCTCTCTCTCTCTCTCTTCTCTCTCTCTCTCTCGGTATATATCTCACCTTCACTCGCTTCCACAGGCTTAGCCAATACCGCAGGATGAAAAACATCAAGCTAAGTTCCCGACCTGTTTCCTCTTTTCATTGTTTTTGCAAGCCTTATTATTATTGTATCCCCATCTAATAGCGTTATCGTTGTCTTTTGTCTCAAATGCTAGCTGAAGCATAAAAACTTTCACTCACAAAAACTTATTCACACCACCGCAAAGCATTTCATCTCAATCCTGTCTTCTTTCTGCCGCCTAAAACCTCATTTCCCAATGCACGGTGTCACTATGTCTCTCTCTCTCTCTCGCTATGTGGTGTCGGTTCTCCCTCTGTTTTCACTCTCTCTCTCTCTCTCTCTCTCTCTCGGTATATATCTCACCTTCACTCGCTTCCACGGGCTTAGCCAATACCGCAGGATGAAAAACATCAAGCTAAGTTCCCGACCTGTTCCTCTTTTCATTGTTTTTGCAAGCCTTATTATTATGTATCCCCATCTAATAGCGTTATCGTTGTCTTTCGTCTCAAATGCTAGCTGAAGCATAAAAACTTTCACTCACAAAAACTTATTCACACCACCGCAAAGCATTTCATCTCAATCCTGTCTTCTTTCTGCCGCCTAAAACCTCATCTTCTCCCAATGCGCGGTGCGCCCACCCTCCCACCCCACCACCAATACGGTGAACACTGTTCTCACCATCTACACCGGATACTCCCTCTTATGTTTCTCTATCTGTCTAACTATTTATCAAATTTTTCTATCTATCTAATTTCTCTATCTATCTAATTTCTCTATCTATCTTCATTCGTCTAAAATCAAACTTCGTATCTTCGCGGTGCACCCGCCCTGCCCACCCCCACCACCAATACCGGATATCTCTATATTTTCTCCATCTATACCGGATGTCGCTTCTCCCACCACCATTATAGGTGTCTACTCTTCGAACCCCCCTCTTCAATACGCTATTTCACCATGCATTACCCCTCTCTCGATATCCTACGTTCTACTTGCCTAGAACCTGTCATCATTTCTCTGAACCACCCCTCCCCACTGGTGCTCCCCTATATTTCTGCACCACCCCCCACATAAAAAGCACCATCCGAACGTGGCCGATGCCAGACCCCTCTGGCACTGTGCAGGTGGCACGTAAAAAACACCCACTACACTCGCAGAGTGGTTGGCGTTAGGAAGGGCATCCAGCTGTAGAAACACTGCCAGACTAGACTGGAGCCTGGGGCAGTTCCGAGCTCCCCAGACCCCGGTCGAAACCGTCCAACCCGTGCTAGCGCAGAAAACGGACGTTAAACGATGATGATGATGATGATGATGATATATAGATACATACATATATATGACAGGCTTCTTTCAGTTTCTGTCTACCAAATCCACTCACAAGGCTTTGGTCAGCCCGAGGCTATAGTAGAAAACACCTGCCCAAGGTGCCACGCACCATGTGATTGGTAAGCAAGCTACTTACCACACAGCTACTCCTGTGCCTATATTTCTTTTTCTTTGATAAAATGTTCCATAAAAGTAAAATGTATATAATCTCTTTCTCCTTGTCTCACCAGGCTGGCAAAGGACAAATTTGTGACTTCCTTAATAAGCTTTCAGCGTTTGTCAAGGAAATTTTGCTGGACTAGCAGCATTATAAGTGTTAGATATACAAATAGACAGGAAGATTTGTTCAGTCACAACTGATCTGACACTAGACTACAACAATCAAAAAATAATTCTTGTCTAGAGGGTATTCTGAATTAGGCAGCCATTGTTGTGTTGCCTAACCATTGTTGAATGCAATGTAACAATGGTCCTTCATTGCTGCCATAATGAATGGACATCTTGTTCCAGTAGCATTGTTCATCATTATCATTGGTCAGCACTTGCTCTATTAAGTTGTATAATATGTCATCTCCATATATATAAACGGCAAAATGTGTGTGTGTGTATCCTTTATACAAATCCACAATTTTTCAGTTAGAGGGCTCGCACTTTCTATGGTCATTCAAAACCATCCAAGGGTGGTTGTGAAGATCTTTTCATTTCCCAGTTACCCCTGAAAGCCATTAAAAAAAAACGATAAACTGACCCCTTATGTTTCAAGTAACAAAAGTCTTTAATACAAGGGACGTAACTCACTTAATCCAGCTGTTTAATCTAAAGATATTAGACCATAGCAAGGGAAATAACATTTTAAAACTCTGCATTTCCTTCCCTTTGTTATGTATCACACCTCAATACTGTACCAGACCAATTTATCCAATTTAGGACCGGAACTGTCCCAGCTTTTTTGATTTGAGAAATGCAGGGAATAATTAACGAGTTAGACTAAGTAAATGACAAGAGAGAGGAATTTTCATGAAAGACCAAATATGCTTGACTAGCACTAGACCCGACAACATTGGGTCATAGTGCTAGTAATCAATATGACCTTATTCTTTCTTAGTTATAAAGTTCTTGATCAATTCCCATTGCCATCCATCTTGAGTACAAGGTGTTTTTGATGCTACTATTTTGGTCCTGCCTATCTGGTATCTCTCATTATCTACTATATGGCTCAGAAACCTGGACGTTATCAAAGAAGATTGAGAGGCGGTTGGATGGAACCTACACTCGCCTCCTTATGAGAGCTCAAAATCTCTCGTGGAAGCACCATCCAACCAAAATGCAAATATATGGGAAACTACCACCTGTGTCATCTCTTGTGAAAGGTAGGAGAGTCCAGTTTGCTGGACATTGTTGTAGAGCTGAAACAGAAGTAATTTCTACTCTTCTCCTCTGGAAGCCATCTACTCACAATACCAGAGGGCGCACACTCTCCTACCCTGATGTAATCTCCAGGGATACAGGCATCCAGCAACAGGACCTCCATAATGCCATGATGGACCGTGAAGTCTGGCGTAGCATGGTAAATTCCATTGTCTCAACCACGGTCGAACAATGATGATGATGATGATCTCTCATTTAGTATATATATATATATATATATGTCTGTGGCATGTTTTGGCACCCTGAAAATCTTGTTTTTATTCTAATTGACTACAGACTTGTAACCACAACTTCATGCTTCACTTTATGTGTATATGACGGCTAGTGAAATATTTAGGAAACATGAAAAAGAAAACTTTTCTTACAACAGATTTCTATACATCTTTGACAGAGCAGAACTGACATTGAATTGAAATTTTGCTGTTAGGAGCAGCAAAACTGGAGAGAGAGAGAGAGAGAGAGAGAGAGAGAGAGAGAGAGAGAGAGAGAAGAGAGAGAGAGAGAGAGAGAGAGACAGACAGACAGACAGACAGATAGAGAGACAGACAGACGACAGACAGACAGACAGACAGACAGACAGATAGATAGAGAGAGAGAGAGAGAGAGAGAGAGAGAGAGAGAGAGAGAGAGAAAGAAAAGCATCAAGGTGTATTAAATAAACCATGTTGCTACAAGCACATCTGTCTCTGAGGCCTTATTCTATTTATGTATGTGTTTTTTATGTTCATATGAAGAGGGGGAGTGTTTGTAGCAATTAAGGTCATTTAATACATTTTAATGGTCCTCTCTCTCTCTCTCTTACTCTTTCTGTCTGTCTATCTATCTATCTATCTGTCTGTCTGTCTGTATGTATGTATGTATGTATGTATGTATTTATTCATGCATGTGTGAGCACATGCCTCCTGGGCCCAAAAATACTGTTGCCAAAAAGAAAAAAAACATCACAAAAACATTTTCAATATTCAGTCTGCCATGCCAAATGACAAGAATTCAAACAACTATCCCCAATCATCTTATTCTGATCCAGTCTTTCTTTGGCTTTTTTTTTCAACAAGACACCACCTTATCAAGTACAGATAATTCTGAAAGAGTGGTAAGAAAGAAAGAAGAATCTACTCCAATACTTGATTGTTACTTTGTTTATTGCTCACTGTTGAGAGTCAGAGTTGACCTCAGCAGAATTTGAGCTAAAAATGAACCTCAAGGCATTCTTACCATTGCTTGCATAACTCTGCCAGTTTAGAACCTATATGAAAAATCTAGATGTAAACAAAATGATGAACATTTCAATGAAATACTGTGTGATGTAAACAAAAAAGAAATAGAACAGATATAGGAAACTTGCAAATTAAAAATAACTCTCACATAATCATTTGCTATCATCTGAAAGTCATTCACAGGCAGTGACCGTAGCAAGAAACAATTCTTTACATATTTCTGATAAAATAAATGAATTAATTTTTGCTAATCAATCAATCTATAAGAGTTCATTGCAAAGTATGTTGAGCTATTTACATTGTTATCCAGAAACAATTATCTTTCCCAAATTACAAACTCGAATATGAAAGAAAATAATTCCTCTTCATTGGTTTTTCTCCTAATGATTGCCAACAGTGCTTTTGAACACTAAAACTTTGTATCTAAATATAAATTGATTGCTTTTGAATCAGTACAAAGCCATTGTTTTTTTCTTCTTCTGTAGGAGATTGAATAAATTCCAGTATCTTATCAGAATTTATTTTATCCATACTTTTTGGTTTTGGAGTTGTCAATAAACAATTTCAATAAATATGCTAAGAAAGAGAAAGAATTTGTCAATAAGTGATTTTGATTGTCATAACATTTTTATTGCCCTGTGTGATTTTTTTTTTTATGGGAGTGACAATTTTGGGTCTGGTATATAAGGCTGTATAGTGGGTGGGGATGAGGGCTATTAGACTGAAAGACAACTCAGAGTAGTGCACATTCAAGCTATGCCACAGTCTAGAACAGAGGTATTCAACTGTTCTTTAACCTATGGACCCCTTTGATTCCTATTTTACTCAGATGGATCCTCCTATCCATCTGATGTTTAAAAAATCTCATATTTTTATCATTAGATATCACAAGAAATTGTATTAAAAAAATCAAGATATTATTTTGTGTTGTGGCTGTGTGGTAAGAGGTGAGGGCATGGCACTTTATTCTGAACGTTGTCTGTTACTTCATTACAAAAAGGTGATGAGCTGACAGAAATGTTAGCACACCAAGCAAAATGCTTAGTGGCATTTCGTCTGTCTTTATGTTCTGAATTCAAATCCTGCTGACGTCGACTTTGCCTTTCATCCTTTTGGGGTTGATAAATTAAGTACCAATTGCATACTGTGGTCGATCTAATCAACTGGCCCCCTCCTCCAAAATTTTGGGCCTTGTGCCTAGAGTAGAAAAGATTATTTCATTACAAGGTAATATACTACTGTTGTTATAAAACGTCAGATGTCATTTTAGTGCCTCTTCACTAAACATTGGTGACTCTGAGCTAAAGAATTGCAATTTTTACTCGCATCACAACTAAAAATTGATGACCTGACATCAGAATATTTTCTCTTATACAAATGAACCTCTAGAATTCATCTTCTTCGTCTTGAATTTGTGCCTAACAGAGTATGCATTCTTCTTTCAAGGAAATACAGTGTTCTTTCAAATAATCTCCTTTTGAAGTATTTTTCTCCCACAATACAACTGCCAACATTTTATGCTAGTAAATACACCTTGGAATTTTGTCCAACATGGCACCTGTCTTCATCTTCCTTGTTAGTTTTTTCCCCTTGAATATGCCACCCTGAGCATGCGCAGTGGATGTATGTGCCAAATCTCGAGAGTTCTTTATTGCATCTTGCCTGGCTCAGATTTTCCACGTGGCTGGACTTAAACAGCCATGCACACCAACAGTGCTATCATCAACACTACTAAAGCCATCACCACCTCAGCCTTCGTACCAGACCACAGTGCTAAAGTCACCACTGCCACAGCTTCATCACTAATTGCAAATCATTTCTGCAACATCTCCTGTACAGCAACCGATTTTGTAGCCTTATACAGCAAATTTCAATCACTCTGAGTACTGCACAGATAGACAGCACTTCAAACAGCTTCTTAACTCAAAATGCAACTTTCTTTTTTTACCAACCATGCATTTCTTAACAGCATTCATTGGAACACTTATTCGATGAACTGAACATTTTGCATGTTTTCTTTCATATCTTTTCAATCTCACCATGAGCTTTTCTGTTCCAATTTCTTTCTGTTCATTTTGTTGCATTTTTCTTGCATTTTTTAATACTTTCATGTGCATCCATTCTGTTTCATGCTGTGAAATGCTCTCTACTCAGCACTTCACCTTGTACACCCAGTCTCCAATGCACAGTTTACACTGGGGGATACTGCATCAGTGTTTTTTTCACAGTGCTTCCAACAGTTACACTCACACATATTTTTTTTGCATGTTTCATTCTTCCTGTATTTAATGCATTTATCCTTCAGCCTCTGCAAGCGACTCACTGCTCTTACAGGCTTACAATCCTTCAACCTCTGCATGCAACTCACCATTCTTGCAGGCTTACAACTCTTTTGCCTCAGCAAGTGTCTCACCATTCTTGCAGTAAAATTCTTGGAACTACTTATATCCTAGCAGCCAACATCTTCTGGAAGTAACCCACCATACTTGCAGGCTTAAAACTTTTTTTGCCTTTGCAAGCAACTCGCAGCTCTTGCAGGCAAAATCTTGGCACTGCTTATGTCTCAGCAGTCATCATTGCGCTCTCATACACTTTGATTTTTGCATCCTGTGATTTCCAGTTTCCTGGCAGTTGCTATCACATTTGCACATCAGATTTCGCTTGCTCTGTCTCATGGAGACCACCTTTCCAGGCAGCAAGCTGCAAAGAACTTCCTTCAGTTTTCTTTTTGTTGTGTTTACATTCCCTTTTTGTCATTTTCTTTTGATATTTGCTCCATTATGTTGATCACACTCTTGGTCTGAGCAGGGGGTCATGCAGGAGCACTCTTTCCCGGTGGTGGAACTATTATCCATCCATGCATGAGTTGGTTAATACACCCAACTGCTATACCTCATGCATAGATACACACCACCGCCTATCACAAAGTCACAGGAAAATTTTAATCAGTTTCAGCCAAGCCTCCAAGGGAGTCAGACATAGTAGCATATTGCTGTTGGAACTGTTGCTGTTGAGCGGTTGAATGAATGGTCTTCATCCCAGAGCTTGCAAGATGGGAGGAGTCCGAAATGTGGTCCTTTGCTATTCGTAAGACCCGCAGAAGAGAAAGCAGGTCAACCCCTGACACCAAGAGCATCGACGGATGGATGAATGTGCATCCAGGCTCAGCGGTTGTGTAGGAAGTCGGGGACAAGAAACAGGAAGAAAGAGTGAGATAAAGTTGAAGCGAAAGAGTGCAACAGGGGTCATCACCACCCCCTGCCGGAGCATCGTGGAGCTTTGGGTATTTTAGCTCAATAAACACACACAACGCCCAGTCTGGGAATTGAAACCGCGATCCTACGACCGCGAGTCCGCTGCCCTAACCATTGGGCCATTGCACCTCCAATGCTGTAGGAACTCAACTCCACCACATGGACAACATCTAATGGAGAAGCACTCAAGAACTAAATAACTATTTATGGACTGTTCGAGCATTTATCCTGCTCACATTTTAAAATATACAGTAACAGTAAGTGTTACATGTTTAATAAGCTACATATACCTTGTTCTGGATTTGTAACCCTATAACGAGTAGCTCAAACTTTTCTTCTGTTCACCTAGAACACTGTTACACCATATCTCTGAATGCTATACCCTGTATGCTGGCAAGCAAAATTAAGTTTCATGCTATCACTAATTTTTAGTGTCTCTTTACTAAAAATTAGTGACCCCAACATGCCTTAAACATACAAATCTACTAAAACAAAGTACAAAATATATTTTTCCACACTTTATTTGAAAATAATATTTAGTACATCAATTTGGTTTAGTGTGGTCTCCCTTGTTGCTTTTCCTGTCACTGCAATTCCTAAAAATTTTTTTAAGGTTGTTCAGGGAAGAAAAAGATCTTTATTGAATGTATTTTTATTTTCCTATGTTCTGAATTCCTGAGCCTCTGAAGCCTTGCCTTTGTTGTGGCTTTGTGGTTAGAGTGTTAGAGTCATGATTGTAAGATGATGGTTTCAATTCCAGGACTAGGTGACACATTGTGTTCTTGAGCAAAACACTTCATTTCACATTGCTCCACAAACATGAGTAATCCTGTGACTGACTAGCATCCTGTCCAGGTGGAGAATTTATATGCCATGGAAACTGGGAAACTGACCCTTATGAGTCAGCATAACTCAAGAAGGTAAGCTCTTCCTCTCCACCTTGGCATTGTTATAAAAGGTGACAAGCTGGCAGAATTCTTAGAGCATCAGGAAAATAGTTCTTTGCAGTATTTCTTCTGATACTTTACATTCTGAGTTAAAATTTCACCATGGTCAACATTGTCTGTCACCCTTTTGTAGTCAATCAAATAAGAACCCGTTGAGCATTGGAGTGAAGGGAGTCGATGTAATTGGCTATCTCCTGCCCCTAAAATTGCAGACTATCATAAAAGTTTCTCTGCTTTAATAAACTCACCATCAGTTTTATTCCTCTCTGAAATCAATAAAATCAGTTCAAATAATGCACTGAATTGATTTCATCAACAATAAAGACCTGCACTCCTACAAAAATTTGGTTTAGTGCTAAGTTACATTGTGTCAAGATATTTAATATCAGTTATAGTCCTTATGTACCGAAATTTGTGCTCATTAGCTGTAAAGTCTAGGTCATCAAAACAATTAGACCACTCATTCAAGTTGACCTCATTCTTTATCAAATAGATAAATAGATTTAATGATTAATAATTATTCCCTCTAATTATAATTAGAGGGAAGCAGAAAAAATAGACCATGGGACTAAGTACCTCACAACAGTTAATAACATTTCTCTCTGCATTCACAGTTCATATCCTATCTGTTTGCATTTCATCTCCCCAGGGTGACAACATAATGTTGACAAGTGGTGGTGATGATATTTAATTAACTGTAACCCTTTCTACCAATACTTGAGTTTGTGCTTTACTCTTTTACTTATTTCAGTCATTTGACTGTGACCATGCTGGAGCACTGCCTTTAGTTGAGCAAATCGATCCCAGGACTTATTCTTTTGTAAACCTAGTACTTATTCTATCGGTCTCTTTTACCAAACCACTAAATTACGGGGATGTAAACACACCAGCATTGGTTGTCAAGCAACGGTGGGGGTACAAACACAGACACACAAACATACACACACACATACATATATGTATTTATATATACGACAGGCTTCTTTCAGTTTCCGTCTACCAAATCCACTCACAAGGCTTTGGCTGGCCCGAGGCTATAGTAGAAGACACTTGACCAAGGTGCCATGCAGTGGGACTGAACCCGGAACCATGTGATTGGTAAGCAACCTACTTACCACACTGCCAAAAGTGGCAAAATCATTTTGAGTGTCAGAGACAAAGCCTCGCAGTATTTAGTTTTGGCTATTTATGCTATTTTATACCAGGCTCATACCAAGTATTCAGCATCTTAAATCAGCCTTACACACGCACACACACACACACAAATTTGTGGTGAAATATATAGATTTATGAAATCTTGTGTCAATCACTGAAAGATCCTGTAGTGGACATCACTACCATACCACATAGTAATCCAATATGGAGGAGTTTAATGTAGAAGCATTTGTGTAACCATGGCATTCTGGTGATCTGAAGAGCTAGCCTTTTATACCTGCATTGATTTGCAATTGTACAATTGTACTGTACAATGTGTAGCATACACATTGCTGCAGACAAGAAAATAATTATACACTGAAATTATTATTTTATGATGAAGCCTGTAAAACAGCCATATTCCTATGAATTTCAAGTGATTAATTAAATACATTCACCTCTCATGCCTCCATGACACTTTACGGTCTCTCTCTCTCTCTCCCTCCCCCTCTCTCTCGCCCCTCCCCCCTCTCTCTATATATACATATCATCATACATACACACAAACACGCACACACATATGTATATGTATCATCAAGGGCCTTGCAAGACAAGAAAACCTTCAGTTAGGAGGAAGGATCAGCATGGTGGTAGTGGTGTGTGTGTGTGTGGGGGGGCTTTGTGCCAGTTCAACAATTAAAGTTATAGACAGTCAGATATTGATATCTTGAGGGAGAGATAGCCCAGTTGAAAAAGAAAGGAGAGTGTATTAGAAAGTAAGATAAAGAGAACAAAAGTGAGAGGGAGAGAGAGAGAGAGACAGAGACAGAGGTGAGGGGAGATGATGGCAAAGATGTGTCGGAACATTGGGGGTGGTGAGAATAGGTGAGGTGATATAAAGGCTTGGAATTGATGAGGGGGCTTGATGAGGTGACTGTAGCAAATGATGGAGAGAAATATAGGAGATGCTCCGTGGTTGCAGTGGATATGTGAGAACATTGAGGGTGATAGCAGGTGTGTGTGTGTGTGTGTATATACATATATATATATATATATATATATATATATACATACACACACACAGACAGGTGTGGTGATGCAAACAGGAAAAATAGAACTCAAAATATGAGTAGATGTACATTTTTATTAATATTTACCAGAACAGAGTGACTCAAGGTGCAAGAGTATTGTGCATTTCCACAACACATGAAACTCTCAGATCTTGAGTCACTTTTTTACATCTACTAAATATTGATATATATATATGTATGTGTGTGTGTGTGTGTGTGTGTGTGGAGGCGCAATGGCCCAGTGGTTAGGGCAGTGACTCGTGGTCGTAGGATTGCAGTTTTGATTCCCAGACTGGACGTTGTGAGTGTTTGCTGAGCGAAAACACCTAAAACTCCATGAGACTCCGGTAGGGGGTGGTGGCCAACTCTGCTGTATTCTTTCACCACAACTTTCTCTCACTCTTTCTTCCTGTTTCTGTTGTACCTGGATTTCAAAGGGCCACACCTGTCACACTCTGTGTCACGCTGAATCTCCCCAAGAATTATGTTAAGGGTACACGTGTCTATGGAATGCTCAGCCACTTGCACGTTAATTTCATGAGCAGGCTGTTCTGTTGATTGGATCAACTGGAACCCTTGTCGTTGTAACTGACAGAGTGCCATGATATATATATATATATATACACACAATGGGTTTCTTATAGTTTCTGTCTATCAAATTCATTCTAAAGGTGTGACGGTGGGACTGAACCCA
Source organism: Octopus sinensis (assembly GCF_006345805.1). Taxonomy (NCBI): domain Eukaryota; kingdom Metazoa; phylum Mollusca; class Cephalopoda; order Octopoda; family Octopodidae; genus Octopus; species Octopus sinensis. Next base: position 72,626,486 of record NC_043006.1, read on the forward strand.
AGACCATATGGTTGGAAAGAAAGCTTCTATGCATATGGGGTACAATCCTACAAAGTCATGCTATGAACTTCTCTACAATATCTGTCTACCAAATGCATCTTTTATGCCATCAAATATAGTAATTTGTTTATAATTACTTCATGCAATTAGCATGTTTGTGATTATCTATGAAGAAAAGTAATAATTTTAAAGTATAAATAAACTGTTTTGTATGACTGCAAATGCTCTTGCTATAAATTAGTGCATCACAGACAGAATACAGTTATATTTTGGGTGAAAGCATGATACAATCTCACAAAACCATGCTTTGAATTTGTCTATAATATATGTCCACCAAATTCCATTCACAATGTATTGGTCAGCCAAAGGTTCCATGCAGTGAGATTGAATAAAGAACTATGCAGTTGTGAAGCAATATTTTTAATGACACAACCATGCCTGTGAAAAACTTAGTACTTTTTTACATATCAAATTGCTTTCTTACAAGAAAAATACACAAAACAACCTGTTTTGCATTGAATAGGTGAATGCCCTGTTTATAACAAAAAAAAAAGAAGATTAATATGTTAAAGTGAAGTGAAGAATCAATAGACATGTCACAAGTACAACAAAGGACTTTGGGAAGTAATAATATATAGCATTGTTAATAAAATGCTGCAAAAATACAGGTGTGTATGTTTTTCATAACAAAAATAAATTCAGTTCAGTAGTTTTCAAACTAAACTCATTGTTCCCTTTCACTAAATGTCATTTTATAAACACCTGTCTCATGTTTTGCAAGTAAATCAAATGCACATTTATTTAATCAAATATAAGCTATCAAATATATATAATGCACAGTGCATTATTATGCACATTTTCTTATTGTGACACACTTTAGATATTTGTGGGAACTAGTACTTGCCATGCTAAATTTTTGATAGATATTACTGAAGAAGGCAAAGACTTATATAAGGAAATTATTTAGGAATTCATGACTCATAAGGCTTATTTCTACTCACTGATAAAATAGTGTCCTATTTGTATTCACTTTCCAACAAAAATTTATTTGAAAATATTGCATTATACCTAGCTTAAATGTTTTTTTTTCTATGAAAAATCATGAACTTCAAAATACCCAGCACTCTCTTGTGAGTTTACAATGTTTGTAGATTAAAAAAACACTGCTCTACCATGATATAGCTGTTTTAGTTTCTGCCCACAATCTCAGATAAAGTTACCATCTAAACAAGCACAACTAAAGACTGTTTCAAATACTTCAGTTAAACTACAAAGACTCAGAAAGATGTTATTAAAAAAAAAAAAACATCTCTACCACCAGCACCATCTTCATTTTTTTATTTTTCCATTTCATCATTTTAACATTTTCATGTTCACATGGGTTGGACAGAATATGTTGAGGTGAATTTTCTATGGCAGGATATCATTCCTGTTGCCAACCCTCATCAGCTTCCAAATAAGGTAATATTTCTCCATCACCAGATATGTTTACACAGAAGATTGTATGTCTTTATGTTCTGAGTTCAAATTCTGCCAAGGTTGACTTTGCCTTTCATCCTTTCATGGTTGATAAATTAAGTACCAGTTGTATACTGGGATCAGTCTAATCGACTGGCCCCCTCCCTCAAAATTTCGGGTTTTATGCCTAGAGTAGAAAAGAATATTTGTTCTGACTTTCTGCACTCTGAGATCAAATTCCACAGAGGTCAATTTTGCCTTTCATCCTTTAAGGAATCAATAAAAAAAGTACCAATTTAAGGCAATGGACTGAAGATTTATAAGAATATCAAATCAGTGCAGTATTTGTCTTGACTCTGTGCATTCATAGTCAAATTCTGCTGAGGTACCTGAAATGCTCTCTTGCTGACATTCAGGTAAGTAAAACAAATTCTAGAAACAAAGGTACACCCAGTAGATGAAGTAAGGCAGGGTTAAGAGAAGGAGGCCTCCAGCTGGAGAGACATGTACCTTGGAGAATGAACAATTGAATAATAAGAAATATTGAGTTCAAATTTTGGCACAAGACCAGCAAATTTGGGAAGGGAATGTGTTGATTACATTGACCCTAGTGGTGAACTGGTGCTTATTTTATTAACCCCAAAAGGGTGAAAGGCAAAGTTGACCTCAGCAGAATTTGAACTCAGAATGTAAAAACCAATGAAATGTTGCTAAGTATTTTGCTTGTCATGCTAACAATTCTGCCAGCTTGTCACCTTATGAAAACCAAACAAAAAAAAAAAAAGACATTATTTTCATTTCCTAGCAAATATAGGAGATAACTCTGGACATGTTTTAACCTTATGTCCTCATCAACAAAACATAGTCATTGTATATGTCAGTGATGATTAGTGATGTAACTAGAGGGGATGCCACCTGGTAATGCTCCTAAGTTTGCTGCCCTCCCTCCCACACATCATAAACAGGTTTATATAGCAGACCCAAATGTGGTGCTCCCATAAAAGCATCACTCAAGATGGACCTCTCCCATTACATCCTTCCACCCATGCTGCTGATGGTAATGAAAGAAACACCAAGTAATCATCATCATCATTGTTTAATATCCGCTTTCCATGCTGGCATGGGTTGGATGGTTTGACTGTGCCAGTCTCAAATCTGATCTGGCAAGGTTTCTACAGCTGGATGCCCTTCCGAATGCCAACCCCTCTGAGAGTGTAGTGGGTGCTTTTTACATGCCACCAGCACAAGAGCCAGTCAGGCAGTACTGGCATCAACCAACTACGCTTGGATGGTGCTTTTTATGTGCCACCAGCATGGGAGCTAGTAAGGAGGCACTGGCAATGACCACGCTCAAATGGTGCTTTTTATGTGTTACCAGCACAGGAGCCAGTCAGGCAGCACTGGCAACAACCATGCTTTAATGGTGCTTTTTACATTCCACCGGCACCACAGGAGTCAGTCAGGCAGCACTGTCAACGACCACGCTCAAATGGTGATTTTTATGAGTCATTGACATGGGAGCTAGTCATGAGGCACTGGCAATGACCACTCTCGAATGGTACTTTTTATGTGTTACCAGCACCGGAGTCAGTCAGGCAGCACTGGCAACGACCATGCTCAAATGGTGATTTTTATGAGTCACCAACATGGAAACCAGTTAGGTGGCATAGTCACCAACATGGAAACCAGTTAGGTGGCATTGGCAACGACTACGTACAAATGGTGCTTTTCACATGCCACCAGTATGGGACCAGTCCTTTGAACAACAGGCATAAGGCCTGAAATTTTTGTGGAAGGGGTCAAGTTGATTACATCAACTGGTGCATATTTCATGAATCCTGAAAGAGATGAAAGACAAATTTGAACTTGATGAATTTGAACTCAACTCATAAAGATGGATAGAACAGCATTAAGTATTTTGTCTGGCACGTTAATGATTCTGCCAGCTTACCACCATAAAACAACACATGTAAATGTACTTGAAGTAATACCAATAATGAGCTAATTATAAATGTACAATACTGGATATTGGTTTGTATAAGAAAATAGAATTATTCAGGGAATATATAATTCAAAGATGCTACTGTTTCAATGGCCCTTATATTAACCCTTTTGATACCAACCCGGCCAAAACCGCCTCTGGCTCTGTAGTACAAATGTCTTGTTTTCATAAGTATTGAATTAAAATCTTTCACCAAACCTTAGTCACAATTTATGTTCCTAACACTAGCTTAATGATAACTAAGTTCTTTTATTAAATTCTTTGTTATATTTAAAATTAATTGAATGAAACAGAGCATCTCAAAATAAATACGGTAACGAAAGGGTTAAATATGCTTACAATAACTTTATGTAGTTTGTGACTGTGTGGTAATAAGCTTGCTTCCCAACATGGTTCTGGGTTCAGTGCCTTCTACTATAGCCTTGGGCTAACCAGAGACTTGTGGGTGGATTCAGTAGACAGAAACTGAAAGAAGCATGTCATACATACACACATACATAGGCGTAGGAGTGGCTGTGTGGAAAGTAACTTGCTTACGAACCACATGGTTCCGGGTTCAGTCCCACTGCGTGGCACCTTGGGCAAGTGTCTTCTACTATAGCCTCAGGCTGACCAAAGCCTTGTGAGTGGATTTGGTAGACGGAAACTAAAAGAAGCCCGTTGTGACTGAAGAATGAAGGCTCTGAATTACTGTCTGTTTTTCCGTGTTTGTCAATTCGTGAATTTCACGTTCTTTATATATAAGTTTTATTCTATATTATCGCAGTGTACGTGCACCAATCCATTTATGTTTGTCATATCTCCACTATTGCACGATGTCTTCAACTTTAAACTTCCCCTTTATCATCCGCCATTGCTTCTTCAAGGTATTTTGGCGCCTCTTTACCAAGTTATTTTGGCGCCCCTTCCTCTCACCCTCTTTAATTCTTTCTTTCTCTCTCTCTCTTGGTCATTTCTCGGCCCTCCTCAATCCCCCCTCTCTCACCTTCTTGCAACCTGCTGCTGCTAAGCCATTCCACTGCTGACAGCCGCCTGTACAACACATGTCTCCTCTACCGAAAAGGTAACCGCTTCCCACGCTTGCTGATCGATTGTTTTGTCTCATTTTGTCTCAAAGTCGTAAGACGCCCCCGTATCATTCCTGTTTTTATTCGTTACTGTTTCCAAGTTTATCTTCGTCTCTTGTTTTCCTATTCGTCTCGGTTGTCACATTCTTTCCTTCTACCAAGCAAATCTAATGCCCATAGCTTAGCTTTTCCTTGGGGCTGGCCTTTTCGGAGCAAATCTCAGAATTAAACAGCCGAAATTTGCCATGATGAATCGGTTTCTGACTGAAGAATGAAGGCTCTGAATTACTGTCCGTTTTTCCGTGTTTGTCAATTCGTGAATTTCACGTTCTTTATATATAAGTTTTATTCTATATATATATATATATATGTATATGTATATGTATATGTGTATGTATGTATGTATGTATGTATGTATGTATGTATGTATGTATGTGTGTGTATATGTTTGTGTGTCTGTGTTTGCCCCCACAACATCGCTTGGTGTGTTTACATCCCCTGTAACTTAGCGGTTTGTCAAAAGGGACCGATAGAATAAGTACTAGGCTTACAAAGGCGGTGCTCCAGCATGGCCACAGTCAAATGATTGAAACAAGTAAAGGAGTATACATACAAACAAAACCACCCTGTTGTTGATGTTGAAATTGCAATGAAAGAGCCTTGGATCTAGGTTAGAAACCAGTTCTTTCTTTATTGGTAAATCTTGAAATAAACTGAATAATGACATACATATATACATACTTACATACATACATATGAGGGTGCATGACCCAGTGGTTAAGGTGTTGCACTCATGATCTAGTGATCGTGATTTCAATTCCTAGACCAGGTGGTGCATTGTATTCTAGAGCAAAACATTATCTCACATTACTCTGTGATCACTTTTGACACCTGACACGTGGTACACAGTGCACCTGTCCAGACAATGTTGATTTGATTGAGAGAGTGAGCTAATGTGCGGTAGTGGCACATACCGTGTCGGTGACACGTAAAATCCACCAACCGATTGTGGGCATTGTCAGCCTCCCCTGGTACCTGTGCTGGTGGCACGCAAAAAGCACCCACTACACTCACGGAGTGGTTGGCATTAGGAAGGGCATCAAGCTGTAGAAACACTGCCAGATCAGACTGGAGCCTGGTGCAGCCTCCTGGCTTCCCAGACCCCGGTCGAACCGTCCAACCCATGCTAGCATGGAAAACGGACGTTAAACGATGATGATGATGATGATGATGAAACAAATCATTTGTGCAGGTTATTCAGCAAAAGCTGAATGCTCATGCGTCATCTTTGATGGGAGAGTCCATCATCATCACATATATTTATGTGTATGTTTCTTTGTCCCCCACCACTTGACAACAGGTGTTGGAGTGTTTACATCCCCATAACTTAGCAGTTCGGCAAAGGAGATCAATAGAATGAGTACTAAGCTTTAGAAAAAGTAGTGGGGTCAATTTATTCAACTGAAAGTTCTTCAAGGTAGTGCCCCAGCATGGCCACAGTCAAATGACTGAAACAAGTAAAAGATCCTCTTGGAAGCAGAAACATATCTAAATATAAATCAATGTTTTCAGTGACTTCATGTTAATTATATCCCAATTGAGCTCCTACAAACACTACCATTTGATATTCAATCAGTACATTGATAAAAAAAAGTAAAATAGACTGAAATTCACTTTGAAGAAAACTAAACTTTCAATCAATAAAAAAAAGACTTTAATTTATTTTAACAAATTCTGATTTGAGTTCACATTCCAATTTAATTTTTTTTTTTTTAGATTCAACATTTATATTGGTTTATTAATACTTTTTTTAATTGATAAATATAAGAGAGATTGTAAAATCTTAAATTAAAATACATGTCCAACTTCAGAGTTCAGTATGACAGGTGAGTAAAGAGCAAAAAAACATGTTGTCTGTGTGTGTAACTGGGTTAGTGGAAGAATTCCCAGCTTTCACCTATGTGACCCTATTTCAATTCCCAACAAGAGAAAACAATTTCTTTTTATGTGCTGGACTGCCAGATTCAACACCATGTTATTTTGTCCATGGATTTCTTTAATAGTATCCACTGTTGCAAGTATAGGCAGAAACCCACAAGCTATGGTTTCATTTTCTGGTTCCTTTTTATCGCTTTCAGAGGCCATACAAAAAGATCTTAGGCACTGATCTTTCTCTTTTGAATAAGCCATTAAAAAATGTGTGTGGGGGGTGTTTTAAGTCGAATTTTGTCTAGTATTTCGTCTTGGACAAGATGCCATGTGAGAAATAATAGCCAGATTTCCTCCAAAATTTGCCATCCACTGGCAAAGTAATAAAAAAAAACAACCAACAACAAAAGGGATGGTCAAAGATCGAACTCCATTGATTATAGGTCTGCTGTTCCATCAGGGGTGACCAAGAATCGAAACTATAACAACGAAATTATATTTAACAAGATTTCAGAAAATAATTCCCTTTTCTTGCTCGCGCTGAAAGCAAATTTTTGGCAGCTTAAAATTAACGATTTAAGTGCGTTAAAGGAATATTCTGCTGGTTAATTAATTCATTCATTAATTGTAGATTTCAAAACAAGTACGGAATTAACTGGGTGAGCCTTACGTTTTGCCTACAAGGCTACATTTTTGCGGGTGGATTCGTTCTTTAAACATAATCAAGTGGTTTAAAACTAAGAATGGAAGAACTGTGCAAACCTATTCCACATTTTCTTCTTTTTGGTATTTACGAAGCATTCAATCAAGTCCACGTTATGTTTACCTTTGTTCTTCAGGCTAGTAAAATCGTAGTTTTCCCTTTTGAGTTTTGTTGAGATTCCACTCGAATTCCTGTTTCGGCCTATGCTATTGCCATTACCGAAACTATCAAGGGATTCTTCAGATATTATCAATTCGTCGTTTAATGAATTCGTTAAAGTAATTACTTTGTCATTGAATCTAACGGATTTGCTTGGAGTCAGAGCTTTCGCGTTACAATTTTTTAAAGAAGACTTCAATTTACATTTTGAAGCAAATGACACATTTATAGCTTTTTTCTGTTCTGTTACTTTAGAAGTAGATTCTTCAGAGCGACGAATATTAAAATAATTCCCAATGTCAGTACTGCCATCATCACCATCGATTTTACGTATTCGACATGAACGACTGTTATATTGTTTTGGTGTCAATAAAGGTTTGTTTTCTTTTTCAGATATTTCTTTTCTACTAGAAAGATACTTCTCCTTTTTATTCTGTTTCTTTGATACATTGCATGAAATTTGGTTACGCTTGCAAAGACCGGGAGAAGCAAATCGTATATTCTGTTGATTGATTGACACTTCTTTCAAACCTATGGGAGACAAAGATATATTTTCCATACAAATATTTTTTCCATTTTCCACTGGAGTGCTGTTAATACAGAGATTGTAAGAACAACTGACATTTTCTTCCGAAAAATCAGATAAGCTATTATTGACAACCACACCTTCCAGCTGAGGATGATTTTGTTTAGTTTGGCTCCCGTCATCTGTCTGCAAGGAGTTGACCGATAATTTACTGAAATTCCAAAATAAATTATTCTTTTTGTAGATATTAGTGTAACGATCACTTTGCTTAAGAACTGATTTGTGATTTTTAGCGGTACACGTTTTCAAACGAGCATATCTCCTTGCTATTTCTATGCTGAAATCCTCCATGACGTTCTAAGCCAATGCTAAGTTCACAGATTCTCTAAAGCATGTATATTAATTAAGATTCACACGCTGAATAAAGTTTTAACTGTGAAAATCCTTGCAATATTTGCTTCGTCCATCTATCATCTTTCTTTTTTGTTAAAAAAAAAAGAGAGATTTGTTGAATAATATCAATAGATTCTTTTTTTCACATTCAAAATAACCGTTTCGTGAAGACGTATTGTATATAGACATTACAGAAACAAACCATGACGCAGGCGACAATTCCTCGTTATTTGAATTTCTGTTTCGTATTGTGTTATATCAAGTAAAATTCTTTTTGTTTTAATGTGTAGTAAAAGAAACCGCGAAGTCTTCAAAAAATTAGTGTAACTATTATAAATAAGGATTATCAGATTGACTACGCGATCTTATTATAGTGGTTCTTATACTAAAGACGAGACAATAGTGCAACCATTTGTGGCCAATATTCGGCAGTTAATAAAGGGGATTATGAATGAAAATTTTTTAGAATAAAAAAATAATAACAAACACAGTTCCATATATTGAATGTAAACAGAACACGATAATATGTATATAGTTAGGTTATATTCTGTTAAGAGTGTAGTAGAGTATAATCTAAAACTTGTCCATCTTCAGCTCTCATCCAGTGCTATCCAGCAGTAGTAATATATGTACTGCCAGATTTGCGTCGGAGCTTCTGTAGTGTGTGAATGGATAACTGAAGAAGTTGGAGTCAACAAGGAGTACAGTTGGACATTTATTTGTAATCACAACAATTGTTTCCATGCAGTGTAGTTTTCCAGGTTTGTAGATATTTGGTTACGCAACCGTTTCCCTGCATTATTAGATCTAGTGGTGCTTCCTCAGGTGATATAAATATTGGTTCCTTAACCTCAAATTCTCAGCTTCAAGCTCGTCTTTTCTGTCTATCGCAGCCCGAGGAAGCACAACTAGATCCCATAATGCAAGGAAACAGTTGCATAACCAAATACCTGCAAACCTGGAGAGCTACGGTGTGTGGAAACAATTGTAGTGATTACAAATAAATGTCCAACTGTACTCCTCTTTGTTGATTCTAACTTATTCAATTATATATATATTCTTTCTAACGCACAAGTGTGACTGAGTGGCAGGAAGCTTGCTTCCCAACGACATGGTTCCAGGTTCAATCCCACCGCATGGCACCTTGGGCAAGTGTCTTCTACTATAGCTTTGGCCAACCAAAGTATTGTGAGTGGATTTGGTAGTTGGAAATTGAAAGAAGCCTGTCGTATATATATTATGTGTATGTATGTGTGTGTGTGTGCCTTTGTGTCTGTGTTTGCTCCCCACCCCACCCCAACTTGACTAAAATCCTTCAAGATTGCTGTACATCTCAGTTTAGCAACATTAACCTGTTTTCCCAGCCATTTTGAAATTCTGTCCTGGTATCTTGGAAATCTAGTAAACTTTATTTTTTTACTATTTTCCGCTGTTTAGTTTTTCTATACATCATGTAATATCTGCAATAGGAACCAGACCAGGATTTAAAACCTTCTGATCACTCACACTCAAAAACTACAACATTCAGAATTCATCATCACTATCTAACATCCTCTTCCATTCTGGCATGGGTTGGATGGTTTGATATGAGCTGGCAAGCCAGAGGGCTGTACAAAGCTCCACTGTCTATTTTGGCATAGTTTTTATGGCTGGATGCCCTTTCTAATGCCATATTGCCCCAACAACTGAAAAAGAGTATATATAGATGCCCACTGAAGAAAGAGGTGACACAAAGAAAAAGTTATTGATGGCAGAAAGTCTTCTTGAACTGAAAGAATCAATATAGTTCTCTGAATTCTGGCTGTTAACATTAATAAATGCAAAATTTTGGGCCTTTAACAATTGTGAAAATGGGATGAATTAGAATTGTTGTTTATTTTTCAATTCATCATCTGTTTAGCTGTTACAAATTTGTGTGGAATGTAGCAATCCCAAGAAAAGAAAATAAAGTGATATATGAAAGTCCTGTTCATAGAGTAGGAACGTAGGTTAAGAGAGAAGTAAAAATATGCCTGTGAAAGGGATGAATGTATTAGTGTTTGTATAGACAGTCTTTTTTGCAACACAACATTTTGACAGTGGAGACTCTGCCAAATACAAGAATTTGCCAGCCATTATGTTTCACTGCTCACATCACTAAGCTCCTAACATCCATACTATCAGCCTGTCAAGCTTTGTCTTTTCAGATCTGGTCATGTTTTATATACTCCAGAACAAATCTAAGTGGACAGATCTGTGGTGACATCACTTGAAAATTTAGGACATGTTTACATGTCCTAAATTTCATTGGGCAGACTTTTGCTGAAATCATTACTCAATCTGCTAAAACACTAATTGTTGTTTAATAAAAATTTTTTCTTGAAAACAAAAAAGTTGAACATTCAAATTATGCAGACTTGCTACAGGCCTTATGTAAGACATGTTTTCCATATGAGAAATGGAGACACAGGGCTTGGACAATTCAACTTGTACCACAGACAATTCATTAAAACAAAAACAGCAAAATGTTACTATCTCTCTAACTCTCTTTATTTTTGGCTTTTATCTTTTACTCTAACTCAACTAAGCTTAGCTAGCCACAAAAAGCTAGAGGAATTTTGACAAGTAAACTAAATTCTTCTTTTCCTTGATACTTGACACGCACACACACACACACACACATACTCATACACATTACACACACACAAACACTCATACATTCACACACATATACATATTCAGAAATACACACAAACAAACAAGTACACACACATTTACACACACACACACACCACACACACACACACACACACACACACACACACACACACACACACACACACACATATGCACATCAAAAGAAAGTATACCTTCTTTTCTATGAGTATTTGCTCTTTCTTGTTGTGTACACACACAGTTTTGTAAAAATAGACTTTAGGATTAAGTAACAAATTTTTTTTATAGCTTCATGAACAGACAATTTGATCTACAGATTTTTCTTGCTATGTTATTTACTATGCAAATATGTCATTGAGTTGACACATCTCAATTTTGCATGCCACTAAATAAATAAATTGCAATACTTATTTCATATTTCACTTTACTTTGAAGTTTCCATATGCATTTTATTTTACTGTGACATTGATCCATTACCAAAAAATTGAATTTACCTTTACAATGCTGAAAAGATCATGTGTACTGATAAAAGAATTTAAGAAGGATTAACCTTTTCTAAAATGTACCTTTGTGTAGACAGGATAACATGATCACTCTTTCACAAAGTTCTTTGTAGAATATGAAGATAGGTCAGATTTTAAAGACCTTTTGAGATTCCTAAGGCACAAAGAGAGTGTTGTTGTTAGTTGGTCATGATTTCAGACATTTTTTGAAGAGTCAGAAATAATAAAATTAGATTTCTTCCTTGTTGCTAAAGAAACCGCTTTCACTTCGACATTAAGAAGGGCATCTAGTTGTAGAAACTATGCCAAAACAGAAAGCAGAACTTGGCACAGCCCACTAGTTTGCCAGCTCCTGTAAAACCATCCACCCATGCCAGGATGGAAGACGAACATTAAATGCTGCTGCTGATGATGATGTTGATAATGATGGTGATATATTGAACAGGCAGCTTTGCAGTTTTATCTATTAAATTCTGCTTATAAGGTATTAGATTGCTCAAACTTATGGTAGAAGACATTTCCCCAAGGTACCATGCCATGCAATCAAATTCAGGACGAAGTAACCATGGGGTGAACTTATTAACCTCACAGCCCATGCTGGTAAGAAGATTTTCATGCTAGTTTCACTTAACCCTTCAGCATTCATATTACTCTGTCAAATATAATGCTTATTTATCCACATTCTTTTCAATAAATCATGTATTATCTCGTAGCTTCAAGATTTCAAAGATATGACTGTTTATTTTTAAAATGACATTGTAGGGTAGGTGTGAGAAGTTGGATCTAGCCAGTTACAAAGTAAAACAAATAGAATATTTGGGCTGGATATAGCCACTTTAAATGCTAAAGGATTAAGGCTTTGCTGATGTCCAGAGCAAACTCTGGTGAATCTGGTTCCACAGAAATTATGCTAGCAGTTACTGGGGAAAGGAACAAAATAATCATCTTTTACTGTTTATAGTTTATTTGTTTCAGTCATTAGACTGTGGCTATGCTCTTAGAGCACTGCCTTGAAGAAATTCAGTTGAATGAATCAACCCCTGTACATTTTTTAAAGCCTGGTACTTATTCTATACACACAAAGACACAACACATAGCTATATATATATATGTGTGTGTGTGTGTGTGTGTATTTCATCGGGGAATTACCTCCCTTTGCAGGTTAAAGGACACCATGACGGTGTCGGGCCTTTCTGGTGACGTCGATGTTTGCCTGGGGCTAAATGCAACAGTAACACCCCCACCACCCTGCCCTGTCCCTAGCCATATTCAGATGGCTTTAGTCCCTTATGTTATCGAGCAGTTACTGTCTATATCTCTTTTAGAGAATTATTATTGCTTTCGAACAGATTTTCGAAATCAGCAAATGTATTTTGCTTGAAAATCTATATATGAATATCCTGCAGAGTGAGGATTCGTCGAGGAAGCGGAAGCCTACCACACGCCGACGATAGGCAATACACCTTGAAACCATGGTCCGTGTGTGGTTTCCGCTTCATCGGGGAATTACCTCCCTTTGCAGGTTAAAGGACACCGTGACGGTGTCGGGCCTTTCTGGTGACGTCGATGTTCGCCTGGGGCTAAATGCAACAGTAACACCCCCACCACCCTGCCCTGTCCCTAGCCATATTCAGATGGCTTTAGTCCCTTATGTTATCGAGCAGTTACTGTCTATATCTCTTTTAGAGAATTATTATTGCTATATATATGTAACTAGCTTAAAAGCCATCTGATAGGGCAGCTTTTAAGCTAGATCCTGTGGAGGGCTCTTCATTGGGCTTTGGGCCAAACAATGACGCTTCATGCATTGTGTACATATCAAATTTTATTAAACTTGACCAATATTTTTCAAACAATGAACAATTTTCATCAAAACAATGATATAATTTTTCGACTTGGAACTTATTGCAAAGCTGCATAATAAACAACACTTTTTGTCTTCCAATTCAGAGGGTCAGTACAATTTTTTTTCTTTCTAACCTCTTTATTCCTCTCTCTTTCTTTCTGTTGATTGTTTCCAACCATCACCAGTACCACCACCATTGCCACCACAACTGCCATACACACACCATTCAGACTTCTGACACCAACACCATCAGTACCTTTGACTTCACCACTTTCTCCACTAGCACCATCACTACTGTCTTTCACATTGCTTACTATCACCATGGTCCCTGACTGCTTAGTTACCACCACCACCACCACCACCACCATCATTACTGTCACTTCTGCCTCTATCATAACTAAAGCTCATACTATTACTATCATTCAATTAGCATCACAACTATCAACCTACTACCATCTCCATGCCTACTATTACTCTCACCCCAACATGAGCAATAGTAGGAGTGTCAATGAATATCGAGAGAGGGAGGGTCAAAATGTGACACACTGACACACAGCAATTGGTTTTCACATTTATTATATTAGATGACATATATATATATATATATATATATATATACATATATGTATATTTGGATATTTTTTTATTGTTTATTTTTATATATTAAGTAATATATGCATCATATTTGGTATATTAATATTATTTTTATTAATATTTTAAAGTTAATTATAACCTCTGACGAGGCCTATGGTTCTTTTAACATATAAGTATTATATTTTTTAAATGCCTACAACCATAGTATGTTGACTTCTATAGGCAATGAAAAGTAGATTCACTTTTGACCATAGGCTGAAACAGTTGTAAGAAGTAATTTTAGGACTTCATTAATTTATAATATGACTTTTAAAATCTGTATTTGTATTATTACATTATCTATTGATTTAGCCTGGAGTGCTGGTGTTTGTCCTTTCCCTACCCACTGTCTTTGGCACTTGATATTTTAATAGAGAACCTATTTCTTGTCATTATTTGGCCCCCAAAAGGTTCATTTGTGAGACATGACTGCAAAGAAGAGCATAGATTCCTCTCTGCATGTGATTAGACTCTGAAAGTTTGTGAGCAACCCATCGACTCAATTTGCTGACTTTTCCGATGCACACAAGTGTCAGTGAATGGTTGAATGACCAAATCCAAGCTTCTCTGCTAGTTCCTCAACAGTTACGATAGAATTTTGTTCCACTAGGGTTTGCAGAATGTCCTCATCGAGCTCTACTGATCTTCCAGGACAAGGCTCATCTTCTAGGCTGTAGTTTCCAGCTTGGAATTTCTGGAACCACCGTTGACACTGGCTTCCATTTATTGTCTGATCCCCATATATTGCATTAATATTCCTCGCACTTTCTGTTGTGTTGTGGCCTTTATTGAATTCATAAAGCAAAATATGCTGAATATGCTCTTTTGTCACTTCCATTATAGCTTTGAAAAAATAATTGAACTGTGCTCTTCAAAAATTACACTAAGAATAAGCACAATGTAAAATTTCTACCTATTTTTAAGGCAAGCTGATGCAGGTAGCTTATCCCATCCCCCTCTGACTTTTAGTTCGTGCAATTGAAAAACCGCCTTATCTATGGGACGACCCAATATATGGAATCTGAAAGAAGCTTCTTTCAGATTCCATCTATCACAAGGCTTTGGTTGGTCCGTGGCTATAGTAGAAGACACTTGCCCAAGGTACCATGCAGTGGGACTGAGCCTGGAACCATGTAGTTTGGAAGCAAACTTCTTTATTTCATTACATTTGCCATAAAGGTATAATACAGATGAAACTTTGCGAGCTGGACACAGATACAACGATGATGATGGAATGGAAAAAGAGCAAACTTCTTACTGCACAGCCACACCAGCTCCTATACATTAGACTGTTAGAGTTTGAAACATAACTTTTGAGATATAATCTAGGATTACAGACTGGTTGCTGGTAGGGTCAGGAAATTTGTTAGTATTGAGATGGAAAACATTGTTGGTTGGCTTCCATATGCAAGGTTGAATGTCCTTAGAGAGGGAAGGATAGAGGAGTTTGATGTGAATAATTGTTAACACTTAAACATACAAAGTATAATGGCAAGAATACTGCCTGAAACTGTAGTAGTACTTGATTTCAAATATTACTTCGAGCAAACATTTATCAGAACATTATCCGACTGAACTGAGTGAATATAATATGATTAATATTTTTAATTACAACTTCTTCGTTGTTGAAAGCCACCTTCATGCATATAAAAGACAATCTGTATTTTGTTCCTTGTTATCTGAAATGACGTTCAAAACTCTGTAGCTGAAAATTTCTGTAAAAGTATCTTTGTGGCAACTGTACAAGCTAGCTACTTGGCATCTGACAAAAACCTCTTCACAACTGGCAAACAGTGTCTCATTTAGATAATGCAACATAAAAAGAAATGCTAATGATATGTAGAAGCTGACAAAAATTTGAATAGATTTTGAACAACGTCAAAGAAAAGAGCATTGCTTCTTGAAAACATTCATCAGAATATTTGAATAAAGGAAAAAGCATTGATACAAGACAAGAAAAAAAGGATGAAAAAAGAAAATGTATTGCTTCTTAGAAACAGTCATTAGAACATTTGAATAAAGAAAACAACATAGTTATAGAAAAAAGCATTGCTTCTAGAAAACATTTATCAGAATATTTTCCAACCAAACTGAGTGAATGTAGAGAACATAAGGTGCATTCTACCAACTGATTCATATCTTTAATCTGTGATTGCAGGCCATTGTCATTCATGTTGCTTGCATTGTTATTACTTTGGATAGCATAAATTATATTAAATATGCATCAAGATGAATTATCTTGCTTTGTTTTCTCTAATGTTATTTACATACTTGAATAATATATTAAAAGGAAATTGATTTTTCATACAGAAAGCACAGTTGAGTGATTAACATGTTCAATACCCAGTCATATGAGTCTTGGTTTAGTACACCTGTATAGCACCTTGGGCAAGTGTCTTCTGTAACCCTGGGCCAACCAAGGTCTTGATAGATGTCCTTAGAATACAAAGGCCATTGTACCTTTATGTATGTGTGTATATATATATATCTATATCTATCTATCTATCTAGCTAGCTATATATATATATATATATTATATATATATATATATATAATATATATATATATATATATATAGATAGATAGATAGATAGATAGATAGATAGATAGATAGATAGATAGATAGATAGACAGATAGATAGACAGATAGATAGATAGATAGCTAGATAGATAGATTGATAGATATGTATGTGATTGTCTGTGTATTTATACATATATATACATACATACATACATACATATATATATATATATATTATATATATATATATATATATATATATATATATATATATATATATATATATAATTTGTACTGTCATTACTGTCCTGTTGTTACCATTTTTTACCCCTCAGCGAAAAGATCTCAGAATTTTAATTGATTTGCTTTTCGCAGGAAGGAAAGTTTTCTTGTCGAAGATACGTCTCGCTTTTATCCTTCGAAACGTAGAGTAGATGAAACCTTTAGTGACTGAAGAAGGGGTTTGTTCTTTGTGTTAATTGTCCTGTACTCTATTTTTTTACTATTTTTTGGCTGTTTTTAAAAAAATGTCCAGTTCCTTTGGTTTGTGTCTATGTTTTCGTTTCTCATTGTGTTCGACGTCCTTTTGGTGTCCTGTACTCATATATGCATGTATATGTACATGTAGAGGTAGGTACGTACATATATGTTTATATATATGCATATGTTTTATTTTATTTATTAATATATATATATATATATAAAGTCTATTTGCCAACATAAAGTGGCATAGGACTATGTTACTACTATTTAACCCCAGGAAAACATCTTTTCCAGCTGGTTATCGACATATGATCTGTGTCTAAGATACTGTGAGTAAGGGAGCTTACTACTCCTTTCTAGCCACATGGTACCAGTAGACCAATGGTTTCTGGGTAACTTCCCATCTTTGGTACTGGAGAACCACTGACTAGAGATAGCAGCTACTCAATCTTATTCACAATATATAACTTTTTAGTGACATACAGTCGCTGATCATGCAAGGAGAAAAACAACTGGATGACTATTTGGATTTAATACTGCATTAAAAAACTATGATTATTCTATCAAAATATTGCATTAAAAAAACTATGATTATTTTATCAAAATATTGCATTAAAAAAATTATGATTATTCTATCAAACTAACAATGATGCTTACAAACTAGATATTACAAAGTATATTCTACTTTTGAGTTGGTCAGATATGTCTTGATATACCGTTATGATATTAAGGCTGTGTGCAGCTGTCCCATAATAAAACCAGCTTCGAACATTGTATGGTTAACATATATTTTTACAGAAGTATATCACAAAATTTGCACAATTTCAAAGTTGCTTGCTGGTAGTGTACTGTGGTGTGCTAGAAGCAAATGTAGTTTATACTCACATTAATAACATTAATAATAATATGAAGCACAAAAGATATGCTTCATATGAGAGGTGGGAGAAAATACTCTGTTCTTCATAGTTAGCGATTCCTTTAACCAAGGACCAAATAGAAACCTAGAAACTTGTCTCTTATAAACTTGTTGTCTATACAACCTATGTGTGCCTCTTGTTTATTTGGGACTAAGAATTGGCTACCTACTTATTTGTGTGGTGAGAGATGAGGATATTGTGTTCCTGGTACATGCTCAGAGAAGTGCATTAAAAATGAAGCAAATCTTTTAAACACAGGTCGACCAAGGGCCAAGAATCTTGTGTTTGTCTATCTCCTTTAAGACTTTCTCTTAACCTCTGCACTGATTATGGTGCACTTTTACTTTAATAACCCCTATGCATGCTGGAACAATTGGAACATTCAATAATTTGGGGTAAAGTGATTGGTTGACATCCAAAGTATGTCACCTGATCTAAGTGGGTCTGATTCAAGTCAAAAAAACTATTATGTTTTGATTCTTGGCCTCACTACAGTACAAACCATTAATATCAGTGCTATGTCTATTTCTATGATTATTTCATCATAATCATCATCCTAGTTTAATAGTTATTTTGCCATTGTTTGAATGATTCTACATTTCAGCATCTCTCTCTATATATCCTTTTTGTGTTATTTCATTCGTGAACCCACACGATCCCAGTTTGCAGTTGTCTTACAGCCCTAATTAGACCTGATAACAAGAAAATCTATAACCAAAGCCATAGTATATCTTCAGCCACAGTATATCTAGGACTACATTATTCAAATGTATTCTCTTTTTATCAGATGACCATGTCTGATCTGAGAAAGATTTTATACACAGGCTCACTCATTAGCTAGTGTTCTCAGGTTGTTGCTGTTATTGTTATTCTTAACATTACATCTATACTATTAAAAAAAAAAGAGAAAATGTTAAAGTGCTGGTTTACTATGTCAAAGCTTCAAAGTAACTCAGTAAAATCAATGATTTTCTCTCATCAAACATACTGGAAAATTGATAGCAGTTAATTGCTTTCAATGTTCAGCATTTAAATTAGTTTTAAAACGAAAACAATTTTAAAATATCTATTTCAAACTGTAAACACTAAAAAGTTTTCAGAGCCATTTAATTCATGCTGTCATTGAAAAACATACATCAAACTAAATTTTATATTCATATATTGTTTGGAAAATAATTTACTGAGTGTGGCTGAGTAGTTAAGCAGTTTATTTCCCAACCACATAATTTTGGGTTCAGTCCTACTGTGTGGCACCTTGGACAAGTGTTTTCTACAATAACCCCAAGCTAACCAAAGCATTGTGAATGTATTTAGTAGACAAAAACTTCAAGGAAATCATTGAATGCACGCACGCACACACACACACATATATACAGAGAGAGAGTGAGAGAGAGATTTATGTTTATATATATATATTTATGTATCTATGTATGTATTATGTATATGTGTATATGTAAGTATGTATGTGTATATGTGCATGTATGTGTGAGTGTTTGAGTCTCCTTGTGTTGACATTACTTGATAGTTGTGAGCAACACCCATCAACCAAACAATGTGACTCATTTCCAATCTTCTGTGCAAACATGTTCAGCCCAAGCAAAAATATTGCCTTACTTGGAAAAAAGTTTAGGGTTGAGCACAGGAAGGGCATCCATCCTTAGAAAATCTATCTCAATGAATTCTCTCTGACCTATGCAAGCTCAGAAAAGGGGTCATTAAAGTGATGATTATGGTGATGATGATGATGATGACAACGATTTTATGGACGATGATGATGATGACAACAATGATGATGACACCATAAATTACATGATAATAAATTTAAACAAAATCTAAACAAGAAAATTTTTCTAGGCAAATACTGTAATTTTTATAAGAAAAACAGAAACATAAAAATTTACTGTATTCATGTTAAATATTCAAGCTGTGCTCATTCTACCACACAAGCTTGCTATCTTTTGGCTACTGAATGCTTATCTTTCACTTATAAATCAAGTGTTAAGTGCTTTAAAAATTATGACAGTCACAGCTGGAATGTCTTTGGTATGTCTATGGTGTCATCAATACTTACACTGCAGTTCATTGCACACTTGACCTTAAGATGAAGAACACATAGGATTATGTAATTCTAGATACACTATATTATTATTATTATTATTATTATTATTATTATTATTATTATTCATCGTCGAAAGCGGACGTTAAACGACGATGAACAACAACAATAACAACAACAACAACAACAACAATAATGATAATAATAATAATAATAATAATCCTTTCTACTATAGGCACAAGGCCTGAAATTTGGGTAAGGGGGATAGTCGATTACATTGAATTAGTGTTTCACCGGTACTTAATTTATTGGTCCCGCAAAGGATGAAAGGCAAAGTCAACCTCAGCAGAATTTGAACTCAGAACATTGTGGCAGACAAAATACCACTAAGCTTTTCACCTGGCATGCTAAGGATTCAGCAATCTTGCTTTCTTTAATAATAATAATAATGATGATGATGATGATGATGATGATGATGGTGGTGGTGGTGGTGGTGGTGGTGTGGTGGTGGTGGTGGTGGTGGTGATGATTTCATTTATTTGCCTCAAGGGTGAAGGGTGAGGGGTACAATACAAAGACAGACATAAAGTGTTGGGGTTTACATATAATAAAAGGATGAAAAAAAAGGGAAAGAAAGAAATTAAGTATACACGGTATACACGGAAAAAAGGGTCATATGTATAGCATACAAAGGTTTGAAAATAAAAAAAGGGGTGGGGAGGATGATAGAGGTGTGGCTCTCATGATGATAAGGGTTTCAAATTTTGGTATGAGGCCAGCAACTCTTGGGGTAAGTCAATTACATCGACCCTAGTACTTATTTTAACTGGTACTTATTTTATTAACCCCAAGAGGATGAAAAGTAAAGTCGACCTCGGCAGAATTTGAACTCAGAACCTAAAGATGGATGAAATGCTGCTAAGCATTTTGCCCAGCATGTTAACAATTCTATCAGCTCACCAATAATAATAATGATGATTTTAGATTTTGGCTCAAGGCCAGCAGTACCCAGGAGAGGGGGCTAGTCA
Source organism: Octopus sinensis (assembly GCF_006345805.1). Lineage (NCBI taxonomy): Eukaryota > Metazoa > Mollusca > Cephalopoda > Octopoda > Octopodidae > Octopus > Octopus sinensis. The sequence goes on from NC_043006.1 coordinate 72,647,365, forward strand.
ATTACACTGACCGTTATGCTCAACTGGTACTTATTTTATTGATTATGAAAGGATAAAAAGGCAAAGTAGAGCTGGGTGGAATTTGAACTCAGAACATAAAAGACAGTTGAAATGTCACTAAATATTTTGTCTCGCATGCTAACAGTTCTGCCAACTCAAACAGTACAAGGCCAGCAATTTTAGTGAGAGCAGGTTAGTCAATTATATCAATCTCAGTGCTCAACTGGTACTTATTTTATTGACCCTGCAGGGTGAAAAGCAAAGTTGGTTGTGACAGCATTTGAACTCAAAACATAAAACTGGAAGTAATGCCACCAAGCATTTTGTCTGGCAAGCTAATGATTCTGCCAGCTTATCGTTTAGGTAATAATAATAATAATAATAATAATAATAATAATAATAATAATAATAATAATAATAATGATAATAGAAATGATGATGATGATGATTCTTCTTCTTATTAAAGGAACAAAACATGAAATTTTGTGGGAGAGGGCTAGTTGATTACATCCAGCACAGTGCTCACTGGTACTTACTTCATTGACCACAAAAGGACGAAAGGCAAAGTCAACTAGGTGGAGTTTGAACTCAGAACATAAAGACAGACAAAATATCACTAAAAATTCTGCCAGCTTGCTACCTTAAAATAACAACAACAACAACAATGATAATAATAATAAATGCCCTGATGTAGTACCAGACAGTGGCTCTCATGGCTTCTGATCTTAACTGATTGGAAGTGTTATCATGTACAGTGTTTTGTCTTGGTATAAAAGATGGGCTACAGCAAATATTCTGCTCAATACCACAGATTTGCTTGTCAGTTGTTTGACCTTAAACAGTTGACCATGTCCTTTAGTGGCTGACAATATGTGCATCTCTGATCATGAGCAGGAGTAGTGGGGGAACATCATAGCCGTGTGTTGAAAGGAATTCTTGGAGGTTTGGATAATTCACCTTTGGAAACATGGGTGGTATGTTCAAAATCCTTAAACAATCCTTATTCAGGGACCTTTTGAGCAGGATAGGCTACTCGACCAGAAGAAAATTCTAACTGGGCCCCACCTGCAAGGTCATGCACTGTTTATCTTGATATGAGATCACCATATCGCGCACATATGTATGTGATGCATGTGCCTAGTGTACCCTTATCAGACGGGTAGTCATGATGGGTATTCTGGGGTTTGTATATTTTACCCCAGTATCACTTTGATGGCATGAACTGCTCTCTCACTGAATAATAATAATAATAACAGTAATCCTTTCTACTATAGGTGCAAGGCCCGAAATTTTGGTGGGATGGGGCTAGTCAATTACATTGACCTCAGTGCATAACTGGTATTTCTTTCACTGACCCTGAAAGGATGAAAGACAAAGACAGCCTCAGTGGAATTTGAACTTGGAATATAAGGATGAACGAAAAGCCGCTAAGCATTTTGCTCAGTGTGCTAACGATTCTGCCAGCTCACCACCTTAATGATGATGATGACGACGATGATGATGATGATGACGACGACGACGACGACAACGACGACAACGATGACGATGATGAATAATGGTTTCAAATTTTGGCACCAGACCAGCTATTTCAGAGTAAGGGGGTTAGTGGATTACATCAATCCCAGAACTCAACTGATACTAGTTTTATCAACCCCAAAAAGGATGAAAGGCAAAGTTGACCTCAGTGGAATTTAAACCCGGAATGTAAAATGCCAGAAGAAATACAGAAAAACAGTTCTTACAGTGTTCTAACAATTCTGCCACTTCCTGGTATAACAGTTTATTTTAAGTCATCTCACACTGTTATACTTCAAACTCTGTATTTGTCAAGTAATTAGATAACTTTCAGCTTTAAGTGCATTTTTGTATCAATAATACTATAATTATGGTTCAGGCTGGTTTTACATAGAACTAGCTCTCAGATTCTATTGTAATTTCACGCCATTTGTCAAAAATTATCATTGCCTAAGTGACTGCTAAATATCACATCTTTCTCTTTGTATCTGTAATTTTCCATCATATTCACAATTATTTGTTTAAATGTCTGAGTTGATTTGTTGTTAAATAATAACATGGTAATTTTCTGGATTGTTATTTTTCATCAGAAATGTGTTTAAAAAACATGGTAGCTGAAATTTTCCTTTTTCTTTTTTTTTTTATTTATTTACCACATGCAAAGTCAAAACGACCATATGTAATTTTCTCATGATAAAGACGTATATTCAAATAAGAGTAAATAATGATTAAACTGATATCTAAGCAATATTTTCCAGAATCAAATCAATAATTTGTAGTTTTCTTTTTCCTTACAAACTCTACAACATACATAAGCAATACAAAATACAGATCAACTGCTACTTTCATAAATTGCTTGCTCTCTCTCTCTCTCTCTCTCTCCATATATATATACTCTTTTACTCTTTACTCTTTTACTTGTTTCAGTCATTTGACTGCGGCCATGCTGGAGCACCGCCTTTAGTCGAGCAAATCGACCCCGGGACTTATTCTTTGTAAGCCCAGTACTTATTCTATCGGTCTCTTATGTCGAACCGCTAAGTGACGGGGACGTAAACACACCAGCATCGGTTGTCAAGCGATGTTGGAGGGACAAACACAGACACACAAACGTATACACACACACATACATACATACATATATATATATATATATATATATATATATATATATATATATATATACATACATACATATATACGATGGGCTTCTTTCAGTTTCCGTCTACCAAATCCACTCACAAGGCTTTGGTCGGCCTGAGGCTATAATAGAAGACACTTGCCCAAGGTGCCACGCACTGGGACTGAACCCGGAACCATGTGGTTTGTAAGCAAGCTATTATCAGGCATAGCCTTGAGGTAAGAATTTTGCTTTCTAACTGCATGGTTCTAGGATCAGTCCCAATAGTATGAGTTGAGTTCTGGGGTTGATGTAATCCACTGACCCCCTTACTCTGAAATTGCTGGTCCGGTGCCATAATTTGAAACCATTATTCATCATCTCACTGTGTAGCAACTTGAACAGGTGTTTTCCATAATATCTCTGGGCTGACCAAAGCCTTATGTGTGGATTTGGTCAGCAGAAACTTAAAAAAGGCCTGTCATACATACATACATACATGTATGTATGTATGTATGTATGTATGTATGCATGTATGCCTGTATGCATGCATGTATGTGTGTGGGTGTCTGTGTAATTATGTTTCTGTCTTATTTGAAATTGTGTAATAGTTGTAAATGAGTGTGTATATATGTGAGTGTATATATATATATATATATATGTACACACACACACACACACACACACATTCACACACACATATGTGACCTGCTCAATAAGTATCCAGACTGTTGCCATAGTAATGAAGCTAAAGGACACAGATTGACCTTGAATTCTGCTGTGCTTGCACACTAAGTTTTAACATTCTAGCTCACTTCTGCTATTTACAGCAGTGCTTGGAAGGAAGGTGTGCAGCATGTGCTTGTTGCATTGACCATGACAGAGAAAGTTGTCATGGTGATACATGCTCAGAGGCCTATGCAAAGTTGCAGAAAGTATATGGAGACGAGTGTATAAGCCACGCACAAGTGTACAAGTGGTTCCAACGTTTCCAAGAAGGCTGAAAACATGTCGATATTTACAAACATTTTGGGAGACCTGCAACCAACAGAACTGAGAAAAACATCACAGATGAGCATGCAGCTGTGAGGGGGAAATTGCTGAATTACCATCCATAAGTTATCAAAGGATGTGCAGATTAGTTATGGTTCAGTTCGTTATCACTGAAGATTTGAGTATGAGACGCGTTTCTGCCAAGTTTGTACCAAAACTGCTTTCTGCTGACCAGAAGGACACTCAAGGTTTCAGTTGCACAAGATCTTGATTGTGTTGAGGGCAATGAAAATTTTTTGAAAACTTTGCATGGGCCTCTGAGTAGGTATTGCTAAGCTTTTGGCAAAATTTGATGCAGATTCTCTGCTCAACTTTCTCTGTCATGGTCAATGCAACAATCACACGATACACACATTACTTCCAAGTACTGCTGTAAACGGCGAAAGTGGGCTAGAATGTTAAAACTTGGTGCACATGCACAACAGAGTTGAAGGTCAATCTGTGCCAAGTAGCTTTACTCTGCATGCTTTAGCTTTGTTACTATGGCAACAGTCCGGATATTTATTGATCAGACCATACACACACACACATATACTAACATATGCACACACACACACACACACACACACACACACACACACACATATATATATATATATATATTATATATATATATATATATATATGTATGTATGTATGTTTGCATGTATGTATGTATGTATGTGCAGATTTGTATGTTTTATGTATGTATTCTCATGCATATAGTTATATATCTAGACATGTTCATATATATATATATAAATGATAAACTTTTGGAAAGTTTTACAGCTTTTTACAGTTCCAGTGATGGACTGGCTCTGTAGCCTTCGAATTGGCTTTCTCCTTTCTGGTTTTCAGAAGCCTAATTTCTCAAGATTGGCATTTAGGCAGTGTGCTACATATCCCAGGGCCCTAGTAATTACAGGTATAAACCTGAACTTGTAATCTGGATAGAGTAACTGTAGGTTTCTCAAAAGTTCAGCATAAGTGTCCACATTTTCACTGATCTTCAGCTTTATGTTAACACCCGCTGGGCAGCTAATTTCCACAACTGTGCACAGTTTCTCTTCTCCATCCCAAATCATTATATCAGGTCTATTGTGCTTGAATTTTATTGAGGTCTTCAATGCTACATTCCACCAGTATTCCTTTTCATTATGAGTAGCTATGGCTTTCACCATATTGTGGGTTTTTATTTCTTATGTATGTATGTATGTATGTATGTATGCATGGATTTCCAGTACATCTGAGATGTGAAGGGAATCATCATCATCATCATCATCGTTTAACGTCCGCTTTCCATGCTAGCATGGGTTGGACGGTTCAACTGGGGTCTGGCAAGCCCGAAGGCTGCACCAGGCCAGTCAGATCTGGCAGTGTTTCTACAGCTGGATGCCCTTCCTAACGCCAACCACTCCGAGAGTGTAGTGGGTGATTTTATGTGCCACCGACATAGGTGCCAGACGAGGCTGGCAGACGGCCACGCTCGGATGGTGTTTTTTATGTGCCACCGACACAGGTGCCAGACGAGGCTGGCTGACGGCCACGCTCGGATGGTGTTTTCTTATGTGTCACCGACACAGGTGCCAGACGAGGCTGGCGGACGGCCACGCTCGGATGTGTTTGTTACGTGCCCTCAGCACGGAGGCCAGTCATTGCGGTACTGGCTACGGTCACGTTCGGATGGTTTTCTTATGTGCCACCACTGGTACCACAAGGATACAAATTCCATTAATGTTCATCTATTTTGGTCAAACAATATTTTCGTTTGAATATACGTAACATGCAACAAACATTTTAGATAGTAACCACCCAACAAAATAGATAAGTAAATAGATAGATAAATAAATAAATTAATTAATTAAATGTGGTTTGACTTATTGGTAAACATTTGTTCACCAACATACTGTATCTTTCCTCTGGCTCTTTTACTGTTACTGTAATTACTAAATGGTTTCTATTCCAACAAACTAACA